>NC_056750.1:217111748-217259248 GCF_019279795.1 Protopterus annectens | reverse complement strand
CTATACTCCAGAGACCAGTTGCAAGATATTTGCTGTCTGTGTAATTCTGCACAACATGGTGATATGCAGCCAGTTAGAGCAGGGCATTGCCATTGGATGACCATGCAGACTGAATCAAGTGGCAGAAGAGATCCAGGCTGAGGAGCTATCAGAGGAACCAGCTGCAAGGGAAGACTGTGCAAGGAAGGGGCACGAATAATACACTTCAGCAGTCACAAACAGAAAATGCCTGGTCCACAACTATGGGCCAGATTAGATATAATAAAGATTACAACTGATGCAAGTAATACTACACCCTAGCTATACTGTACAGTGCATTCACTGGCCACACTTTTCATTTGCCATCATCTACCCATATAATATAGCCCTAAGGGCAGAGCACAGTTCTCATCAAATGCACTAGTGTGGAAGGGCACAGTGACAGGAATGAGGAAGGGGTAGTAGTAGGGGAATTAAGGGTGTGGAAAGGAGTCTGTGATATGAATAGGAGATGGAGGGAATGAGTATACTGTGTAGTGTGGGGGCACTACTTCTTGAAAGGGGTAGGTGATCAGTAGTAGTGGGTAGTTGAAGAGAATGGATTCCAGGGGCACAACCCATGCAAAAGGGATTGCACTTTGTGTATATGTATGTAACAGGTGTTGTGGGATCTCAGGTGGCAATCATGCAGATCATGAATTTCACCAGTCAATGGTGCATCCCCTCTGAAGAACAGAGCTAGTGCCGATGTCCACTAGTAAAGATGGTAAACCATGAGAATGCAACTGCCTGACTATGCCATAGAGATGACTGCCACATAGTAAACATCTGTGCAGGAAGCCACATTATGATCCAACAGGCACACCACTTGTGGGTGCTGTGGAGGAGGTCCCAATATGTGACCTTGACCTAGCTGCCCTGTGCTGCGTGCCCAAAGTTGAGTATAGATGAGCAGTGTCATAGAGTTGGCACTGGCCCTGGCATGAGGAGGCAGACTGCTCTATGGTGGCTGTATGGGCATCCATGTGTCTGCCAATTACTCCAATGACTTCAATGATACCCTCGTGAAAGTCATCCTGCAAGCGTCCATGGTGGTGCTGGTAGTGTTTGTAGCATCTGTCTGTGTCTGGATAGCAGCCCTGAACAGCATCAGCATCAAACTCCTTTTTCCCATTTTATACTTGGGGTCAGGGTATCACATCAACAGTGGCAATCATCTACAGCCTATGTTCACACCACCAGGTGGCTAATACTGACAAGGTTGTTCTTCTCTACCACGCACACATGCACATACTCACATGTCACACCTATGACCAAGTTAGAGTCTGCAGTCCACCTACAGTCATTGAGTAATTCCCATTGCGATACCCATGTCAGGCAATAAGTGGGAGCTGTGGCAGCAATAGCCACAGGCCCACAGATCCCTACTCCTGCCCCCATTATCTGTGGAGGTTCAAATACCCAATTCAGGTACATGGGTAGAGAATAAGGGCACTCCCTAAGTACAGGTGCCAGGCATGGTCTGTCCATCCACAGGCTCTGGACAGTTGGGGTGGGTTGCACAAGCAATACAATTGTGTCACTGGATATGAGAAATATTTTGCCTTTGACAATCACTGTTGCTGACTTTGGGAATGTGCCATCAGTCTCTGCTATTGCAAAGCTTCCATTATCATCAGTCGTGCCCTGTTCCATTATAGAAAACCCGATAACCATAATACTTGTGAAACAAGATAAACAACATGTGTAACACTACTAACCTTATTACTTTTACTGCTGGCATTACCAACAGAGTCATCAGAATTATTTGAAGAAACTCCAAACAGCATCAGACCATCGGTAATCAAAAAGTTTGAACTGTGTAAACAAGGCAATAAATCCCTCAGGTAAATTAAATGTAGAAATGTCCTTCACTGATCCAGATGTACAATGATCACCAGAAGATAAAGGCACTGGTCTAAACAACTAAAACACAAAATACCATGAAACAGCCGGGTACAAAAATAACAACAGATAAAATTAATGTAATACTCTGAAGTAGCTGTAAAATGGTTTATTGAACACTTTCAGCCCACAAAAAATTAGGACTTAATCAGAAAAAAAATAGCAAGAATTGTTTCATTTAAATATAAAATTTAATTAACAAGGGGAATGACAAAAAGGGGGTCTAGCATAATCAGATTTTGCCTGTCATAATTTGCAAGGTCAGTGATAATGCACTCCATGGCTTTACAGATAAAACTCATAAGGTTGATGGGTCAGTACTTCCTTGGGCAAGTCCACGGAGGGCCCATCATTAAGAAGGGACATTATTACAGAAGTGTACCAGGATTCATGGACATAGTCCATGGTGGATCCATCCTTAAGGAGGGATATTACAAGAGGAGTGCATCAGTATTCATGGACATAGTCCATGGTGAGTCCATCCTTAAGGAGGGACATTACTACAGAAGTGTACCAGGATTCATGGACATAGTCCATGGTGGGTCCACCCTTAAGGAGGGACATTACTACAGAGGTGTATCAGGATTCATGGACATAGTCCATGGTGGGTCCACCCTTAAGGAGGGACATTACTACAGAGGTGTATCAGGATTCATGGATGTAGTCCATGGTGGGTCCACCTTTAAGGAGGGACATTACTACAGAGATGTATCAGGATTCATGGACATAGTCCAGGGTGGGTCCATCCTTAAGGAGGGACATTACTACAAAGGTGTATCAGGATTCATGGACGTAGTCCATGGTGGGTCCACCCTTAAGGAGGGACATTACTACAGAGGTGTATCAGGATTCATGGACATAGTCCATGGTGGGCCCACCTTTAAGGAGGGATATTACTAAAAAGTGTATCAGGATTCATGGGCATAGTCCATTGTGGGTCCACCCTTAAGAATGGAGATTACTAAGAAGTGTATCAAGATTCATGGACATAGTCCTTGGTGGGTCCACCCTTAAGAATGGACATTACTATAGAAGTGTACCAGGATTCATGGACATAGTCCATTGTGG
The DNA here is from genome assembly GCF_019279795.1 of Protopterus annectens. Taxonomy (NCBI): domain Eukaryota; kingdom Metazoa; phylum Chordata; order Ceratodontiformes; family Protopteridae; genus Protopterus; species Protopterus annectens. Next base: position 217,256,257 of record NC_056750.1, on the reverse strand, counting down.
GTCCACCCTTAAGAATGGAGATTACTAAGAAGTGTATCAGGATTCATGGGCATAACCTGTAGCAAAATGTATGTAAACAGTTTGAGAAGGGACTCAATGAGTCCACATTTAACAGTGTTTATTAGACAACCCAGTATTTTGTCTGGAACTATAGAGGAAGTGCTGTAGGTCATTGAGATTATTTTAAGAATTGTTCCTTAGTGACAAAGTGAGGGTGGACTCAGAAAAGGTTTGCAGTGGAATTGTAATTTAATTGGAGAAATGAATAACAAGCTTGCAGGGCCAACATGTTTGCAAAATATTTTGGGTTTGAGTGGGAGATTCCATTATGGAGAAGCTTGCAACAGAGTTAAAAGTTATTTCTTAGTTTTCTGATGTAACAAAAGAAGGGTATGTAATTATCCTTTACTTCTGTTGCTAGTCTTAATTTATGTGATGCTTTTCTGATTGTAATAATTGCTTTCATTTAGTTCCTTGGTGAGTTTCTTACTACTATTTTGATGATGTGAGGTTTTAGTCCTAAAATACAGTTTAATGAAGTTCTTTGTTCTTTTATTCAGTTTGTTTATATTGGTAAGACCACCAGGACATTTTATTTTTGAATTTACTACCATATTTGGTTGTGAAAGGACTGCTAGATCAATGCAATTTTCTAAATGGACATAAGAGTAACTTGTGCAACCAGTTGTGTAACAGAGGACCACCATGGAGTTGACATAGATACATTTAGAGACTTCATCATACAGTGGTATGGGGGTGGACATTTTGAAGTATTTAAAGATGGTGGTATCTGTAAGTAAGTGTGTGGAAGTTTGACAGCATGATGAGACCTTACTAATTAATAAAGGACCAACCAAGAGAGGGAAGCAGATAGGGGTCAAGGTGATCTGTAAGCACTAAGTCAAGAATGTTAGCAACCCTGATAAATTTGAGGACAAGTTGATCAAGGGCATTTTTGTTTACCCCATCCAAGAAATTCCAAGCATACCCAATATTAGAAATGTACGAGCTCCAATCAATGGGTGGATAGTTGAAGTCATTAAGTATTAAAGAGCCATTGTCATTCTGAATATCATCGCTAAATGCTAGGAATGTATCATGGTCATTTAGAGCCATGGAGGGTGATTCATAGCAGACTATGATTTGGAAATTAGAAATTCCTACATTGAGTTGTAAATGACCTGAGTTTCTGTAGCAGCTTAGCACTTGGGCAAGTGAGGATGAGAGTGAGTGACAAATGTTGACTTATCCTTCCTGTGGGAGGGAAAGATAGGCCAGTTGGCTGCCTACCATTTGCAAGTGGAGGCTTATAGGAAATAGAGGTGCAATCAGGAACTGGAGAGATGGCTTTGGTTCTGCCAAGCAGATGATATTATCTATTTGTCTGAGCGTATAGGAATGTGAATGCACAATAATGCATGCAAGTGGACCTTGGAGTGATGAGACAATTCATATCATCCACCAGGTTAAGGGACTATGGTTTTTATCGAATAATGCTTTGCTCGCTGAATTAATATGGACTTTACTGTAGGCCCATGTACAGACTGGGTTGGTGACAGCAGCTGGGAAGAGATGAATCATTTGGTGGTCTTTAAGGCTGTAGAGGGGGGTCTGATGGCAATATCAGACTTCTCCTGTGAAACCTTAGGTTGCAAGTCAAGGCATTCTGTGGCATACAAAAGGAAATCTATTCACTTGAACAATATTCTGCAGACAAGGCTGATGGTCTGCAGATGGGAAGGGTGAAGCTGCCTTTATACCTGCTTGGATGACAGTTCTTTCTGGTTGGCCTCTCACATGCCTATAGCCACATTTTTAATGACAAGGAATAACTGACTGCAACAAACAGGGGAAATTCTAATTCTGGCAGATGGGGAGTTGAAAACCTAAATATATGAAGAATCTACCTTAAGGATACATAAACTAGTGAATGGAGAATGCTCTACCTTCTCAGTGCTGTAATCAAAAATGGTAACAATGAGATTTAGTACAGAATAGAGTGTGCCACTCTCTTCCTTGTTTTATCTTGTCCCTGAAGTACGAAAGATCACCAAGGTAGAGATGAACATTTGCAATATGACCTTTGTTTCTCAAATCAATGTTCTTGTTAGTGTTTTTTTTTTAATGGTGAACAACAGAAACCATTCTGGAACCAAATTCACCATTCAGACTCTGGTGTAATGATAGAGCAGTATTCATAATCTAAGTCTGTGCCTCACAGCAGGGTTGTGATGTGAGGAAATGAGTGCATTCAGACAGCAGCTACAATTTGTGTTGATAATGGGTAACTTGAATGCACATATCAGAACAGATAGAACAGGATATTTGGACAGCCAGGAACCACATAGGTGAGGCAACAAGATTAAAGAAGGAGAAGCCATTCTAAACTTCTGCCTGACAAATGGCTTGATGGTAGCCAACATATGGTTCAGAAAGAGAAACACATACAAAAGTGGCCGATATGCAACTCAGGCAGACTTTCTCCTCGTAAGGAAAGAGCACTGGGGTAGAATCAGTGATTGCAAAGTTACGTGCAGTGAAACAGTTGGCCCACAACATTGACTGCTGGTTGCCACTATCATCTGAAAGCAGTAATCAGAGAAGGCTTTAAGTTAACAGGAGCAGGTTGAAGACCTGGAAGTTGACTGGAGAGAAAGCACAACAGCTCAAGTAATTACTTAGGGCTCTAGCACCTCAAGAAGAAGATGAAATAGGAGGAAATGAAGAAGAGCGGCAGAGCTTCAAAACAGCATGTGTAAGGGCTACAGAACAGATATGCGGTTAAGCCAGGTATGGAAATAAGGTACATAAGAAAAGCTGGTGGTGGAATGCAGAAGTCCAGGAAGTCATCAAAGGAATGGAGGAGTGCAGGAAAAAGTGGGAGATAGAAAAGACACTCCAGGCTAGGAATGAATACAGGTTACTTAAAAAAGAGGCTAAGAGAAGAGTTGCAATAGCAACAGGGCATCAGAGGTGACACAAAGAAAGTCTATTGGATTGCAAGGCAAAGACAGAAAAATAAAGATGGTCAGACACATTTCAAAAGGTTTGCTAGCAACAGCCTGCTCACCAGTCCTCAGGACATTAAAGGCATATGGAAGGAGTACTTCCAGCAGCTTCTGAATGAAGAAAGCCCCACAGAAGTTATACTGCTTCAGGCACAACCTACAGTAAGAGAAGAAGAGGAGCCCACCCTCGGAGAACTAATAACAGCACTAAGGTAAATAAAGTCTGAGAAGGTAGCAGGTCCAGTTAAGGTCAGATCAGATATGATCAAGATGTTGTTTGAGAGAAATAGCTCCGTGGGTTCTCATAATAGTATGGAGAGAAAGAAGTATCCCAAATGATTGGAGAATAAGCATTCTAGTGCAGATGTGTTAAAGAACAATCAGAATCAGAATCACATTTATTGACCAAGTATGCACGCATACAAGGAATTTGTCTCCGGTTTCAGTGACTCTCCATGTATGAATTACATAAATGACATGCATACAACTATTAAGAACAAGACAAAAAAGTAAATATCCATATACATACAAGGTGCAAAGTGCAATTCAGTGCAAGAAATACAGAAACAAGTATTAACAATATGTAAATAATACTGCAAAATCCTTGGAGGCTTGGGGAAAAGAATACCCCAGCCTAATAAGCGGAGTTAACCATTTATGAACATGATAGTCTGTGGAAAAAAACTGTTCTTATATCTGCTTGTTTTGGTGTATATTAATCTATAACACCTGGCTGATGGTAATACTTCAAAAAGATGGTGGGAACATTCAAAGCTGTGGGCAGTATAGAGGTGTCAGACTCCTATCACACAACATAAAAGTTCTGGAGAGGGTGACTGATAAATGAATATGCAGAGATGTAGAAAGTAAGATGGGAAATGAGCAGTTCAGATTCAGATCAGGATGCAGCACAACCAACATGATGTTTGCAGTGAGATAGATACTTGTGAAAAAGCTAGACATGAGAAGAAGAGTCCAACAGGGCATTCCTAGACTTGGAGAAAGCATATGACACATTCCAAAGAAAGCTGATTTGGGCAGTCCCCTGGTGGCTCAAATTCTCAGAAACATTGGTAGAATTAGTGCAGGCTATGTACAAGGATCTAATGACTCAAGTATAAACAGTGTTCAGTCTTACAGAGTGGTTGCCAGTGGGAGTGGGTGTGCATCATGGTTCAGCTCTGAGCCCACTGCTGTTCAGACTGGTGATGGACTACATTGGCAAACAGGTTGGAGGGGACAGCTCAACAAAGCTGCTGTATGCAGATGATGTGGCATTACAAGCAGACTCTCAGCAAGAACTTCAGCAAAGAGTAGGGGAATGGAATGCAAAACTGAAGGCACATGGGAAGAAACTGAGTACAGATAAGACAGTTGTAAAGGCAGCAAATGGCATAAATCAGAAGAAGCTGAAAACTGAGATAGAAATAAAAAACAGTGGAACAGGTTAACAGCTTCAAGTATCTGGCAGGGGTAGCTGAGGAGATGGGAATTCTGAATGAGGAGGTCAAAACTAGAATCAAGAGTGGCTGCAGCCAACTAGCACTGAGTGTCAGAGGTAATGTATGACAGAAGAATACCAAAGTAGCTGAAATGTAGTGTGTACAGCATAGTGGTGTGATCAATACTACTGTATGGCACAGAAACATGGGAAGCAAAGGCAGAGAGCAACTAATGAATCCAGAGATGATGGAGATGAATTGTCTGAGACTGGTGGTAGGATACTCACTGTGGGACAGACAAAGAAATGAGGACATAAGAGCAGAAGCCAAAGTAGCTCCAATTGCAAGAAAGGTCAAAGAGAACAGATGATGGCAGTTTTGGTACATCTGCTGGAAAGCTAAAGACAGCCTGTTGAAGAAGATTTGGGACTGATAGGAAGAAGGCAAGAGGAAACCAGGGCATCCAGCAAAGAGGTGGATAGATTGTTTGAGAGAAGACCTTTGACAGGCATGAGTGTCGAAAAAGGTAGAAGAGTGACATTGAATAGGGAGAGATGGTGAGAAATGACATGGCACCCTGACCCCATGTAGAAAAACAGGAAAAAGGGGGTTGATGATGATGAAGATGAACAAATTCATCAAATGAAGAAAGATCAAACTGTCCAAAAGGTTCAGGTTTAGAACTGATACCATATGTGTACCAAGTCACCTTGCTTCCTCCCCAGAACCATCAAATCCTCAGCTTGGTGTAAAGTTAATATCTAGAAAAAAAAAAAAAAAAAAAAAAAAAATATATATATATATATATATATATATATATATATATACACACATGATTTATAGACCTAAACATTAAATATTAATAAAAAACTGTAGAACATTTTTGTTTACAGCATCTCTTTGTTCAGTCTTTTATTATCACAAGAGGTATAGGTAGAAACAAGATTAATTCTATTCTAGATCTACACAATGTTATTCTTAATATTAATATTAGTTTACATAATCTGAATTATTCATATATTTTCTATGATGATGTTAACTCATGAACATATGCCTGAACTATTCTTTGCAACTTTGAATGCATATTACTTGGGATCCTATTACCTGATCAAACGTTTAGGTTAGCAAATACCTAAACGTCAATCTGGTAACAGCGAAAGCAAAAAAACGTGAAAGGAAGATTTAATGCAGGGAAAGAACTCCCTTGCCCATTATGCAGATTTTGCCCCTTTTTCCACTGTAGAGTGATCTCAGAGTTGGTATATTTAGTTAGGTGTGTGGGGGTGAAGCCCTCCATTTCATTTTGGTTTAATTTTTTTTTGTAGCCGAGAAAATTCATTCCCTACATTAAATTGGCCATTCGCTGTTTTTATTTTTTGATATTACCAGATCGACGTTTAGGTATTGGCTAACTTAAATGTTCGATCAGGTAATATGGACACTGTTACTTTTAGCATTTGAAAACTACTAAAAATGTTGAACAAAAATTATACTAAATTTCTGTTCACAGCTTTTACATTCCATCAAAAATGTCAAATTTACAAACACTGCCAATGAAACAATTTTCTTCGATGCAGCTTGCAATCCACCACCGAAGTATGACATACTGAACTGGCAACGGACATCTAATGGAAGCATAGTATTTCAGAAAGTGGGTTTATTTGATTATCTGGCACATGAAGATGAACAAATTGTCATTGAAGATGGCTCTGTTGAATGGCATGGAGGGCAGTCAGAGGTATGTTTTAAAATATCTCTGAATAATATGACATTTAAAATGTTCATTGATAGTTTTTAGTTTTGCCAAAGGAAATGACTTAATTCTACATTAACACTTACAATTTTCATGGAGTTTTTGCAATTTTTCCTTAATGATTTCTTCAGAAAACATTTTGTAGTTTTAATTTTGATGTCATGGGATAGACTGCCATCCTATCAGAAATTAGATTCTTTGCCTTGTGATCACTAAGTGCTTGGATTGGTTATGGCTCCCCTGCAGCCATGAACTGGATAATGTGGGTATGGACAATGAATGATTGAATTTTAGTATCACTTTTTGAAGGAAAGTGACAATAATGAATTAATGCATAATTCATATTACACATAGAATGCACAGCAAATATTTTACTCTTTGATCCCCTCATTTCCTCACCAGTTCACAGACAATAAAGACTGTATCAGCTATCTATGACTCAAAACTTTCCATTCAGCCCAGTAAATGGTATAAGTGCTTACATTTCCATTTTTCTGTAATTCTTTTGTGTTTGTCTCTGAAGGGATCTACATTGCACTATGTAATCCAGGATCTGTTCTATGTGTAAAATATGCAGGCTTATTTTGCTGTTGCTACATATTACAAGCTTGTCTGCACTCATAAGTTCAAAGCCTCATTCTTGGAGCAAAACAGCAAATGTTTAGTCCTTCTCCATGCTTCTTTTCATAAAGATACAGCCTTATTCAAGAGTTTAAAAAACATTTGATTGTTTTACTACATAACAAGTCTGAACCTCCTAGTTCAAGAATCAGGCAAAAAGTCAAAAGTAATGGCAAAGATCACAGCTCAGGGACATCTTGTTAAAACATTCCCCGGGATTCAATAAACTCAGTGTAGGAATAGTGTTATTCCTGCACAGAGTCAATGGTGTCCACTTCTGCATAGCTGTAACAGCAGCATGCCTTACATATTAATGAAGGCATGCCACTGAGAATGGCTGTGTGGACAAGAACAGTGAAGGAGTGCAGGGGCCATGTTTCAGTAGTGCTCGCATATCCAACATGCCCCCTGCACCCTGAAAGTACCATACGGCACTTTCTAACTGCTTTTAGTGTCTGTGGACATAGAAAGCAGGAAATTAAATAGGAAGCGATGCACAGGGTGCGTGACAGGTACTGTCACACCCCCTTCATTGTCAAAGTGCCATATGGCACTTTCTACCTGCTTTCAGTGTCCATGGACACTGAAAGCAGGAATTTAAATAGGAGGCAATGGAGGGGGTGCATGACAGGTACTGTCACACACCCCCTGCATTGTGAAAGTGCTGTACCGCATTTTGACCATACGTCTGAACCTCTTAGAGCTAAAAATCTGGACAAAGCCTAAAATGATGGGGGGCATACTTCTCAATCTCTTACAGCCAATACTGTGGAAACATCCTAAAATGATGGGGGGCATACCTCTCAACCTCTTAGAGCCACAAATCTGGACAAAGCTTAAAATGATGGGGGGACAAATAGAGACAGATTATAAATATTGCCCTTACAAACTTAGGAAGTTGATAGAGGAACAGGGTTTATATCATCATAATGTGTAGGGAAGGATTAGAATTCTGAAACTCAAATGTACGCCATTATGTAGTAACTTCAATCCTGATATTGCCCATACAGACTTAGACAGTTGATAGAATGACAGGTAGTGCATTACCAAATATGACTTACAAGTAGTTTCAATACTTGTAATTAGAGTGCTTTTATTAATTTTCTTTTTTTTTTCCATTCTAAGTTAAGTTTAAGTGTAGCTGAGCTGGTTTGCACGTTATGGCCCTCTGCTCAGCATTCCTTAAACATCTCATAGGAGCTAAATACAAATGTATAGCTATAATACTTACCAGTGAGATAGCATAGTGATTAGAGTCCTGGCTTTGCATGCAGCAGTTCAAGTACCAAGACATGCCCTTTATTTTTACATGGGAAAGCATTGTTAAAATTATGTTTTCTATTTTAAATTATGTAGTAATTGATATTTGTTAACAAGGGCAGTGTAGCTGGTTCAAAATAGAAGTGTGAGTGCATATAACATGTGACATCATCTATGTATACACAAGTGTCCCATACAGTATAGTCACATCCCAAGGTAATTAATGAAAGCACATAGAAGGATATCATGTAAAGTAAATCATATACACTTAATAATATGTCAATAATGATTAATTAATTTACAATTCTGATTTTTTTAAAAATGAAAACTGAGCAATGCTAAGCAGTGCTCAGCTTTGCTTAGCTGGTTTAAGACTTGCTTAGACATAAATTCTAAGCAGCAGTCACGTCATCTAAGCAGATTTGCTCACCGCTTAGCTGAGTTTAGCATTTTCAAAATGGTCCAATGATGGCAGGGAATATGGCCTTATTTAAACCACACAAGTGGGAATACAGCCATAACAACTGTAGTTCAATCTCTGCAGGAACCATGTCTGGCATTGGAGAGGGAGTGTGCTTTCAGGTGCAGCGCTGGGGCATTCTGGAGTCCAGGTTCATGTCTGGTCTCCTTGTAGAACACCATGATGACAGACTGCTGCAAGGCCAGTACCAGGGATCTCAGTACTAAGTGGAGGCCTGGGACCATCTGGCAGGCAACCTCACCAGTGCTGCTGGAATCCCCTGAACTAGTGAGCAGGTACAGCATCATTATGCCGACCTAAAGCATAGTAAGGGGGTACTCTTGGCCCAGTGGATCCAAGATGCTCAGGCACAAAATGCTCCAGTAGTGAGTAAGTATCTCAACCCTAGCGGTACCAAATTCTAGCCTGAGTATGTGATAGACAGGTATGCACAATGTTTGCTCCCCCCCACCCCCTACAGCTGCAGTGGAAAGAGCTAGAAATGTGGAGGCCCATGTCAACAGACTGTCAAGGCTGTGCAGAGGGGCTGGTGAGCACTGATCTATCTTGCAGTATATAGTGCAATAAATAAGAAGGAGTATATTGTTTACTGCCAGTAGGTATAGTATGCTAAGTATCTACTGAATAAAGTTTGCCAGACTAATATTGATCTACAGGATATGCAGTAATAAAGCACTGTGTCATATTACTAAAATAAAGACTTATACCACAAACTGTTGTGTTTACTTTGGTATGTTGTTATAGAAATAGAATGTGTACAGGTTCTTCACAGCAAATATGACTTTGACAGCATGAATTTAACTGAGGCTGTTTTGAGAACCAGCTATTATGCAGAACAGTAGATTGTGGAGCTGCAAAACAAGATCTAAATGAAATATGAAATATTTTATGCACTAAGATCTGAACCCTGAATAGTAATGTCTAAAGGAGTATAGTGTGTCACCTGCAGCATTGCCTTGTGTTAACCTTTGCTTTCAAGATTGTATTATTTCAAAGGATTAATGCACAGTACAATAACTATCTGCCATACATGAATCTCAGGATTAGAAGGTCAGACTGTCTAACCCAGAGAGTATTAGGCAGAAATCAGTCAAGCAAAGGGCAGTATTTCCCCAGTAGCTCAGTGTGATGAGAAATAGCCTTGTTGTTCATTTTAGAACACCCAGACATGGTTCAAATCCAGGGAGTGGTACTGAGATGTGTGCATATATACACGCAAGAAATTTTGAATATTTGTAGAAACAGTCAGATAGTGGTAACAGATATTTTCTCTACAGGTCTTACAGGTAAAGAAATGTGTGTGGCAGCTGTATAGGGTATACTAATACACTGTGTACAACTGTTCCACTGTCTAACCCCATGCCTGCAAATGACAGCAGGATAGGTGCATACACCATGCACTCTACCAGATACATGTCTCTCAAGTGTCACTGTGTCATGGCTAGTGGCCACTGCTGCCAATAACCTTGGACACAGATAGGAAATTTAGGGAAGTGTGCCAGTATCAGACTCACACAACATCAGTGCAGGGTACCCCCACTTTGTCAGATATGTAACCCTGACATGTTCTAGCCCCCTCTAGTAATGTACAAATAGTTGTTACAGTCTGCCCTATATGATTACAGGTTGACAGTTTAACAGGTATGTATGTGCTACAGAAGCTATGGGCCATAGGTAGATGTAAAGTGTGGGCAGAGCTGTAGAGTGTTGAGCAATACTGTTGTGAAAAATAGAAGCCTATGCAGTTGTTAATGGACTTTTTTCTCTCCCCCCACCCCTCATCTGCATCAGTAATTATTATTTATATACTGCAGGTATGTTTTTCTCAAAACCTAATGTTGGGACTTGTGTTATATTATTGTTCATATATTTAATTGGTTGCCTATTAACAAAAGTTGTTCAAATACCACTGTTGACAGCCTGTTACTGTCAATGTAACTGGCATGCTGTTACAATACTTGCTGTTGTTCAAGTTATGCATGTGTTCTGTTTGCTATGCAACTGAGTCACATATGTTGTTTTGGGTTAATTGGAACACCCACGCATGCTGTTATAACTAATTTTGAAATGTTTTCTTCATGAATAACCAATATATCTTGGAAAACCTCAACACCATAGCATGTTTCGGAAGGTAGATCCCAGTGGATCCACCTATCCTGCCTCATTTGGCCATGGCACTGGGCCCCAGCATTTCTGGGACCCCACCTGGAACTTCCTCATCCACTGGTCTTGCACCACCTTCAGGTGGAACTGACTCAGGGGATGGGGCCTGTTCCCCCCTGGGCATGGGTGCAGAGAGGAGCCCGTCATCTGCCACCAGTTCTGGGGTATGGTCCACAGCATCATCCTCTCTGAGTTGGATGGATGGCTGAGCCAGATGGAGGGCTGCCTGGTGCACCTGGAGGGGCAGGGTGCCCCTGGTTACCAGCCCCCAGCACAGCCACCTTTGGGGCTGTGAAGGTGCAGTGGTGACTGCCCATGGGTGGGGATGTCAGTCCCACTGTATCCATGTGGGGGCTCATGAGCCTCTGATTCCCAAAAACCCTCCAAGGTGTTTACCTCCCTCATGTGTCTCATACCTCCCCTGTCTGCTGTCTTGTCTCTCTTGTCTGTCTATCCTACCCAACTTACCTCCCCAAATGCACCTGCAACCCTTCCCCATCATCCCACTCTCACCTTAAAAAAGGGGGGCATCTGCCCCCCCCAAAAAAATATCGCCCCATACATAGCTATCCATTTTGCACATGTGTCTACTGGACACATGTAGTGTGATCCAATTGGCTTGACAACACATTTCTGTTGTCCTCATTCCTCTCTCTGGGGTTTGAGGGTCCATATTCATTCCCAAAATCTGAACAAATGTACAGCTGTTGCTGTAGAAGAAATGGACAGCTATGGTCCTTTCCTACATCCATCCTGCACATCCCTAGCTGCCTTTCATATTGTCTTTCCCTTTGCGTGCCCCTTTTTCACCACTTTCCTATCATCCCTTTTTTCTTTTCTTTTTATGAAATTAGCATGGGTGTAAGTGGGAATAAGCACTGCTAAGTGAAGCTAAGAGGTTTTATTCATCTGTTAGCATAATTTAACGCAAAATTGCACAAACCTACTTACAATTGCATAAGAGTACTTTAATCACTCTGTCTCTGTCAGCCCTTCAACAAAATAAGCAGCCATGCCAAATCTCAAAGGCAGGATGCTGTGCACTATAATCACAGCAACATACCACTACACCATCTGAGCTATGGGGATTTGTAATGCTTTTACTAACATATCATGCATTATGGTCATTTAACATTAATGAAAAAAAGGTATCACTACAAAGTTTTAGATACAGGACCCTGTGCACTACAGTCAGAGAAACATACCACTGCACTATATGAGGTGTGTGAATTTTTAATCCTTGTTCAAACATATTATGCATTACAGTCATTTAACATAAGGGGAAAAGATACATCCCGGGCAAGTCTCAAACATAGGACCCTGGGCACTCCAATCACAGGAGCTCCCACTACACCACAAGAGCTGTAAGAACTAGCACTGTTTCAGTAAATATATCATGCAGGATAGTCATCTGACATTAGGGAGAAAAACCTGTGGAATTAGTAATGTTTTTTATAGATGTATATATATATATATATATATATATATATATATATATATATATATATATATATATATACATATATATATATATATATATATGGGTCTACTTCACATAATCAAACACCCAAATGTTCGACTTTCATATGGCCGAGACCATATGATCGAGCATTTAAATGTTCAAAAATGTGAAAAAATAAATAAACAAAAAAAAAAATTAAATAGTGGTAGCAGGGGGGAAAGCTGCACCCACCTTGTTATTTAAATATACCAACTCCGAGATCTCATTACATTGCAGTAAAGGGAAATCTTTCCGTTCCGCGCTTTACAGAGATCCCCATTCAGACCATTCAAACTTTTAAAAGTTTGATCATATGGTCTCGACCATATGAAAGTCGAGCTTTTAAAAGTTCGACCTTCTGAATGGGACCCATATATATATATATATATATATATATATATATATATATATATATATATATATATATATATATATATATATATATACTCAACCTCTCGTACTGCAAGAGATCTGGACCAAGCCTAACAAAATGAGGGGACAGAGGCCCAGAAATAGGCATATAGTTTAATTATTGATGTTATAAGGTGAGAAAGTTGCTACTGTAAAAGGGTTTGTTTAACATCTATTTTCTGACATACTGCAGATCTGAGACACAAATGCTTCTCATTATTTAGTGACCTGAATGCTCACACCATTCCAGTGAATTGTCAGAAACGCACAAGAGTTATGGGGAACAGACCAAAGATATGAGCCAAACATCTGGACATTCTATGAAAGTCTGGATGGTTGAGAGCATACATCTCAAACTCTTAGCGCAAGAAATCTGGACAAAGCCTGACAAAATGGGGGGACAAAGGTCCAAAAATAGGGACATATTTTAAATAATGCTCTTATAAACTTTGAAAGTAGCTAGAATAACAGGATTTGTGTTAGAATGCATTGTCTGAATGATATAAAGTCTGAAACTCAAATGCATGTCAGTATTTAGTGACTTCAATCTCTAGAGCAACCCAGTGATTTGTCAAAATACACAAGTCTTATGAGGAACGAACCAAAACAATAAGGCAAAACCCTGGACATTCTGCACAACTCTCTACAGTGTAGAGACATGGCTGAGAGGTAAGAGTGCAGTCATGTAGCATTAGGGAAAAAAAAGGAGCTGCCAAGCATTTTCACCCATTACCTTCTGAACTACAGCCAGAGGAACACAATACTATACCAAATATGCTCTGGGGAATTGATGATGCATTTGCAAATATATCATGCACTACAGGGATGTAAATGTAGGGAATAACACACATCGGTGAGAAATTATCTACCCATAACCATTTGCACTACAGTCAAAGCAACATACCAGTGAGCCAACTGACCTCTAGGGTATAACGACTGTTTGAACAAATATATCCTGATTGCCACACAGTACTCCTATCTATATATATATATATATATATATATATATATATATATATGTATATATATATATGTATATATATATATATATATATATATATATATATATATATATATATATATATATATATATATCTATGTACATGTATAAATATATATATATATATATATATATATATATATATATATATATATATATATATGGATCTACCTGACTAGATCGAAACTTCATAACACCGACAAGCACTTCACCGACACCACATAATCGACAGTTCACAAACACGACACCACATACACTCAACACATCATAACAACAAACAAAACAAATCCCTATCCAAAACCCACACACACAACACAAGCACACCAAAATCCTTACAAACCAACACTAACCCTTACATACACAACTATCTACAACCCTAACTGAAACCCTAACCCTAAGGTCCGTCACTATCGCACACTCACCTAACCCGCACTAACCCTTACTCACTTAACCGCCTAACCCAAAAAATATCACTACTGCACCCTTACCTAACCTGCGCCCTAACCCTAACTCACTTATCCCACCCCTACCCCTACAGACCGTCAACATCGCACACTTACCTTACTCACACCCTAACGGCCGTCACTACCGCATACTTACACATCCTTTCCCCATCTCAGTGTTCTCAGCGTCGGTGTCTTCCTCCGTCGGTCTTCTGCCTTGTCGATCTTCTGGCACTTTGTCGGTGTTATGACGTTTTGATCTAGTCAGGTAGATCCATATATATATATATATATATATATATATATATATATATATATATATATATATATATATATATTGCCCCAAGTCACAGTGTACTTGGAATCCTGAGATGTTAACGGACATGTCTCAGTCTGCCTCCACAAACATATACAGCTGATGGACTACCAGCAACTGTAGCAGCATGAGCAGTCAGATAGAAAAGGATCTATGACACTCACATCTACCCCTACTCAGCCCAACAAACATTTACACACTACACTGCTACACAATCTTGAAAGTCTGTTAACAATAGCCAGGCATACATAGCCCTCAACAGTACAGATTTCCACAGACTCCTTGGCCCTCTTCAAAAGGAACCTTGACGATTGGATGGGAGATAGGAAATTCACCCCGGGGATCAAATCAGTAGCCCTGCTAGACAGGGGTCCAGGGAAGTAAATATTGTGGGAAGAAATATCCAGGAAATTGTTATGGCTAGGCTTGTATAGTCCCTAGGGCCGATAGCCTAGTACCAACCTATGAACCTATGACTGTCCAGGGTTTGGGACCATATATATGGCATGTTCCCCATACCGTTTCTGGGAGTCCGCTAAATCACTGGATGATATCAGGAGTGAAGTCACTAAATAATGCTATACCATACCTCTGAACCTATTAGTGGAACACTTCTGGACAAAGCTTGACATACTTGGGGGACAGAGGCCCAACAATAGGGACATATGTTAATTAATGGTGTTATAAAATGAAAAGGTTGCTGGGATGACAGGGTTTGTTTTAACATATATGTTCTGAAGGATATGAAGTGTGAAACACAAATGGATGTATTTAGTGACTTCATTCCTCAGATTATCCTAGTGATTTGCCAAAGCAAAAGTTGTCTGAGGAACAGACCAAGCATAAGAGCCAAACCTCTGGATATTCTGCGAAAATCTGTACAGTTGAGAGGTATGTCATTTACATATCAGTGTCAGACTTCACATCATGCAGAAAATGCATGTCAAGACAATTCCTGTTAATCTAGCAAGTTACTAACTGTATAACAGCAATACTTACAATCTGTCTCTTATTCTGGAACACTGTCCCCCATTTTGCTGGGCTTTCTCCACATCTCTTGTTTTAAGAGATATTTCCACCTACCGTCTGTGAAGCTGTAGCTCCAAAACCTCCATAATTTCCTCCTCACAGGCCAGGAAAAAGGGCAAAGCCCACATGAAGGACTTAATTATAGCACTGTATTGCTATGCCATTGGCTAATGGAAAGACAACACAGTTGTTCTGGATGCAATTAGCAAGTGGGAGACACCAATTGGTGCACAGGTCATCACCTGCTCATGACCAGTACCTACAAAAGGCAAGCTGCTGCCTATGCAAAACAGGTGTTTGCCTGTATAGGGAAAGACTGCACACAGAAACTGAGTAACCTTGAGAAACCTCAAGAATACTGTGACAAAACACTACAACAGGTATGTCAAACAAGTAAGCATGTAATGGAATGCAGAAGGAGGGATGCAATAATAGGAAACAGGAAGTTAAACAATAGGTCTCAACAAGACTTGCTGGACTGAAATGTTGATGTTCAGCACCTATGGCCATCCCATCTGGCTCTGTCTACAGTGACATAGATCACAGCTCTGGCCCCTGACTCACCCCAGGAAAGGTCAGCTCACATATGACTACTACTGGAGTGTCTGTTGCAAATACTGACTGTGACACTTCCAGGCCAGCTACTGGGATGTTGTAAATATCCATATGTCACTTGTGAATACCACAATGATACATATGCTTGTCTTACAAATCTTAGAGACCTATATAGGGTATGTGGATAGTAAACAACTGTCACAGAAGTGTGTGTTGAACTGCATGTGATATACCAAGCTCATACCATTTACCTGTCCAGTGTTCTGCACACTGACCACATGTGTGCCTCATACTTGTAGTCATTTTCTCATAGAGTTGTGTTATGTCTGGCAAATCTGTGAAGACTGACGTCAGAACATAATAGCATACATTTGAATGTCAGGTGTCAATGTCATATCCTCCAGGGTATTTCTGTGAATGCAAAACCTGCTGTGCTATCAACTGTCTTAAGTGTGTTACAGCAATATTAATAAAGTGTCACAATTTTTGGGCCATTGCCCCCCATTTATGTATGCTGTCATCCCGAAGTCCTGCTCTAACAGGTTGAGAGGTATGACTGAGCAGCAAGAGTGTAAACACAGTGTGCCATACTGACATAGAACAGAAATTTATATCAGGTATTACCTGTGCACATGTATGTATTAGTAGGTGTAGCTGGAAGCCTCACAACTACAGGCATGAGTTGCAAAACATCAAGTAAATAAGCTGTGCATGTTGTACAAGTGTGTAATCATAGTATCAGTGCATCAAATAGACATAAATGTAAATGGCTGCAGGTTATTGCATTGCCTTAACACAGAAATGAGTACTAGATTAAGCATGAATACCAGGTTGAAATTGGAAAAGTATTCAACTGTGTTATGACTTTGTGTCCAAGACTACAACAAACATCTATATGAGCACCTACATAGCTGTATGGACTCAGCAATGCCTGACTCATAAAACCCACCTCCACCAAGTTAGAGTAATCCTCTTTGGTGGACAGCAGCAATACACAAACCACATAACAGGTTGATATATTGGCTGTACTGGGCCAAGTAGGAGCATGCACTAAATTGGAAGCAATTCCACCTTTGTCTGAACAAGCATATAAGGACACAGGTGAATCACTGTAAGGCTAACTATGAGTGCAAATTAGACACATCCACCAAAGCCAAGCACAAGGCCTTCTTCACATATGTCTTCAATCTGGGAGGCAACAACCAAATCCACCCTGTACTGGTGGTTAATAACACCCCATACACACACGCCATAGCTATAGCCAACCCACTGCAGACAGGTTAAGTGAAAATGTCACCCCCCTGTCCCCCATCAGTATAGGAGGATATGCACAGAACCCGTCACCCTCCCCTCATCATCAGGGAGCAGGTCCATAATATCCACTCAAAGGCAACAAAATGAAGTTTCCATGGGACCTGATAACATCCCTGCCTGCATCCTACATGAACTCAGGCATGTGCTTTCAGATCCATTACACACTGTAGTAAAAAAAAACCTGAGCACCAGTGACATCCCATCTGCATGGAAGACAGCCACTGTCATCTCTCTACACAAATGTGAATGATAAATGGAAGATTATGCACATTACTGGCCCTCATTGGGGGTAACATGACACATCAGGACCAGGAGTGCAATGCATGCTCATACTGTGCTGATAGATGGCAGGGGTATGATGTGGTTGTAAGTGGTGGATACTGCTAGTGAATGTGCAGGATCTGTAAATAATGTTGATAAATGAATGAGGTCCTGTGATGTGTTTCCCTGTTTATGTCTTCCAGGTGTAATGCCACGCATTCACCAGCCAGCCTTCTCTGATGCCGAGACTGCGGCAATTGTAGATGCCATACTACAGCACCATGGGATCCTGTTTGGCCATAGCCAACAGCAGCTGCAGGAGTGGCCCACCCTGCAGGATGACCTTGTCACCAGGGTCAACAACATGGGTCAGTATGACCGGACCTATGAGCAGGTTAGGCATAGGGCGACAGACCTAATCCACCATGCCAGCAAAGGGCTGCTGCCATGGCCAGGGACCGTTCAGCCACAGGTGAGGGATCCTGCTACACAGGCCCCACTGACACCTACAGAGGAGCTCCTAGCCAACCTTGGGGCAGCCACTGCACACCAGCAAACTCAACACACCTACGTCGCGTAGGTGGGTGGCACCCAGATAACAGGCGAAGAGTGTCCAGGTAAGGCCCCAGTGGACATCAATCGACTACTGTAGCAGCCATATTGGCATCCATAGAGTATCTAGGCGTATATGTCAGGTCAAACTGCATTTGTGCGTGGGGTTTTGTAATGCACAGAAGTGCACATCTGTGGTGAATGACAGCAAATTATGTAGCATCGAATCTTGTACTGTACATGTGCAGAAATGCAGCATTCATCTTGTACCAATGCCACATGTGAGTCTGCTGACAATACCTCTCTCCCACAACTACATAGGCCCCTTTGGTCTGGATGTGGAACAGCAGCCTGAAGCCAGTGAGTATGGAAATGTACTGTTGTGGCTCATCAATACCCTAGGCATGCTAAGGCCATGCATGTTACCATGCACACAACTGTTACTCTTAGCCATATTGTTATATGTACATGTTCACTTGTGGTGGGGTTAACTGCATTGCATCACAGTGGTCATCACAGGGGCCTATTTGCAAGAGATGTAACATTTCTGTAGATGTTGCCACTGTGCTATACAGGTGAACAGCATTAATGTGTACACGGGTGCAGTGTGTGCTAGGTGAAGTCCCATCACCAACTAACACTACTCACATATCCCAGAAGTGTATATTAGCAACAACATTAAGTGGACATGGCTGCACTGCATGATGTTGAGGGCCTCTCCAGAGTGTGTATGTTGTGGTCTGACTGTGTTGTGTATGTCACCATTCGGATATTGTGTGGTCTGTATAATGCCTTTGTGCCACCTCACCTGTGTGTGTTGTGTGTGCGCGTGTGTTGTGTGTGCATGTGTGTGTGTTTGTGTGTGTGTATATGCGTGATTGCGTGCGTGTGTGTGTGTTTGTGTTTTAAGCCCTTACGACCCAGTACATTTCCTAGTGTCCTACTTTAGCAGTCCTGCTGATTTCATTCACCTTAGAAGTACCTTTGGACTGGCCTCAGCCCTATAAGCTCTATGGCGCGTGTCATAACTACACAACAGCATAGTACAAATAACTTCATAGACAGGGGGTTCTACTCTCAGTTCTGGCAAGTGTGTGTGTGTGTGTGTGTGTGTGTGTGTGTGTGTGTGTGTGTGTGTGTGTGTATGTTTATAGGATAACATATTTTGTGGACTTTCCCACCCACATGTCCCAGTGCCCTACTTTACAAGGGCTGTTGATGTCATTCATCTTAGTGGTACCTTTGGACAACCCTCAGCCCTATAAGCTCTGTGGTGCATGCAATAACTGTGTAATACTACAGTACAATTAATTAGACAGGCAGGGGTTCTACTCTCAATCCTGGCAAGTATAGTACTGTGTGTGTTTGTGTGTAAAGCATATCCCCTGTGACTGTTGCAGATGCAGATATATCACATATAGGCCACCTACAGCTAGCTGAGGGTAATCCTATCTGATGGGTGTGTGTGGAGACAGTTGAGGTGTACATAGCTGTCTGTATGCAAAGACATCTATGCACAATACAGCTATATAGTCCGATGTGGGTTCCGACATGGGCTGTACTTCTCTAAGTGTAGGAGCATGCTCAGTATGACCTTCTATAGTAAGTGTGGGACACCATTCCAGAGATAGTTGTACTCCAGACAGGGGTTTTGTGTGCTACAGCCATACCTCTCAACCTGTTAGTGCAAGATATCTGGAGATAGCCTGCCAAAATGGGGAGACAATGACCCAAACATAGGGAGATACTATAACTATTGCCCTTATTAATGTATGAGATTACTAGTGTTACAGGGTTTGTTTTAGCAGACATTTTCTGACATATATGACATTTGACACTGAAATGTATTGTGTCATTACCTATGGCCAGAAATCCTCAGATCATCACAGTGATTTACCAAAAAAATACAAGATGTATGATGCTAAGACCAATATTATGAGCCACATGATAGACATACTTGCACAATCTAGCCAGTTGAGAGGTGTGACTACAGCCGATTGACTGATGAAGCTGTGTAAACAGTCCAGCACCTTGGTGATATACTGGCTGGGGATCTCCTGCTTATGAAGTATTCTTCTTACCTGAAAGGTCATATGCTGGTGTGGGCATACTGCTCAACTGTAGTTTTTTGTTTTCAGATTGTCCAGATGTTTGTCTATTTTTTGTCCATTTGTCATACACTTGTGGTTTTCTGGCAAGTTGGTGGCAAATAATTAATGACTGAATTTGAAAAATAATGTCAGACATTTGTGTTTCAGACTTCATAACCTTCAGCCACTTCATGCTAATGCAAAACCTGTTATTCTACCAACTTTCTAAGTTTGTAAGATTAATATTTAAAACACAGGCCTATCATTGGGCCTTTGTCCCACTTTTATTTATGACCTTCTCCAGATGTCTTGCTGTAAGAGGTTGAGAGGTATGGGTGTGGGTACAGAATGCATTCTACTGGCAGAGATGTCCATTATATGTGTGGTATATTCCATGGGCCTATATTATTTCTTTGACAGCTTAGGTTGTTGAATGCTCAATGACTGATACCTAAGCGCCGAAGTTTCAAAATTGTGAACGGCCATATAAGCAAATTCTTTCCCCGGGAAGAAATTCGCTTGGCCGTTATCGGGGATTTGCTATTTCTCCAATGTAGAGTGATCTCGGAGTTAGTATATGTAGCTAGTGGGGGGGGTGTAGGGCACAGCCCCCTACTTTGGGGGGTGTGGGAGGCGAAAGCCCACCACTATATTTAGGTTGAAAAGTTAATTTTATTTCTGGATGGCCTAGCGAACTCTTTCCTGAGCAAAGAATTTGCGTATATGGCTGTTCACGATTTTGAAACTTCAACACTTAGGTGTCAATCATTAAGCATTCGACAACCTAAGCTGTCAAAGAAATAATACAGACTCTATTCCACATAGCATTGTGATTTCCAAGTATATCAGTGGCAGAGCAGTACAGAGTAATATGGTGAACCACTGACAGACATTTGTGTATAGGTTGATAGGCTATGAGTTTAGTAGGCTATTGGCCCCTGAAGCCCTTATAACCCTCGCAGATGAGAGTGTAGCCCATGTTAAGACATCTCAGCACTCAGAGCCCCTGTCCAGCACAGACACAGGTGGAATCACAGGGCTGTATGTTCTGTTTCTCATGCACTTATACAGGCAGCACTTCACTAGGGGTATTGAGGCACTTGGCGTGGTGTTGACAGAGAGTGTATTCCACAGATGGGGGAGTGTGTGGGACACGTATCTGTCACTCCAACAAGCCCTATTGATATCACAGTCCAGGTTGATGCTGTGCCTACAGATAGATCGAGTGAGCCTTGACTTCCAGATGTGCAACAGTCCCATCAAGGCAGGGTCTGGATTGCTTTGTATGCCAGACAGAGGTCACTTCTGTATGGAAATGAGTAGAGGGACAATGCTGTTAGCCTATCTGTGTATGGTAGGTGTTCATGGTCCTGCATTCTCCCGATGAGGAACCACTGTGGTTTCTCCAGCTGCTGCATGTGCTTTGTGAGGTACATGAAAAGGGGATGTTGAACAAAATAATTGGCCTTATGTTATCATACATGGATCTGATGACCTCTTTGTCCTTGGATGGGAAACCCTTACATTTGAGTTGTCCCATATATGAATCTTTTTGTACAACGGAAGCAACATGGTCCTCAGACTTCAGGTTGCTATCAAACTGGGTGGCCAAATGACTCACTACTGACTGTGTATATAGGACATTGTTGTTAATGTGATACTATGTGGGGCCATCAGTCTCCCCAAAGGGTATGCTGATGCATCTGCAGGCATTCAGCTTGAGGCAATGTTTCTGGAATTAGTCATTTGTTTTGGTGAGACCCTGTTGTAGGACATCCACATCACGTTGGGTATTGATGACTGTTCCCAGCTTGCAGTCATCTGCCTACTTGGTCAGCCATAGGCCAGTGTTTTTGGCCTGCACCTCAGGGAAGTATATCCCATATACCAGAGGCCCCCCAGACTGATCCCTGGGATATGCCACTCAGTACGGGTGTACTATTTTAGTTGGCTACCCCTATTATGATTATGTGGGTTCTATCAATGAACCAGTTTGCTACTCATCTGATAACATATGGATTGTTGCCTGATTGACAGAATTCATGTACTATGGTCAAGTGGGGAATAGTGTGTAAGGTATTGGCCAGGTCAAGGTGTCTGGAGTGCAACATTTTTCCCTCATCCATGCCTTTGTTGGCTGCCTCAGGGAAGTCGTACAGAGTTCACTGACATACCTCCCCTGAGAATGGCAGACTGTGTAGGGTAATTTATTTGGATTTTGCCAACATCCCTGTTAATGAGATCCATTATAATGCTTCACATGGCCTTGTGGATCAGGCTAGTTAGGCTGATGGGTCTTTCATTTTCTGGATCGGTGAACACTACACGTTGATGTGAAGGGATGACAGTGACTGTCCACCACTCAGCTGTGACAAAGACAGTACTCAGGGTTTGGGTGTATAGGGTGAGTAATGATGCTACCAGTTCATGCCTGGGTTCATGTAGGTTACAGCCTGGGATGTATTAAGGTCTCATGGAGGCTGTCTTCTTGACTTTGAGAGGGCAGTGATGCCCTGTTCCCTAGTGATAAGAGTTGGGTGTTCAGGTACTGGGGATGTCCTGCTTCCCTGATGCGTAGCAGAGGGGAAACATTGCCACTGAATCTGTCAGCCAGTGTATTGGTTATATCTACAGCATTTGTGTATGTGGTATCCTTGACTATCAGTTCTACACAGATCTGGGAGCTTCCTTTGGGAATGCAGACATATGTGAGGAAGGCCTTATGATTGTCTGTCTTAGATCTGGGCAATTTGGACTAGGATTTGTCTTAGTGGATTTCACTGGTGCTCTTATTTGTTTGCTCAGGCTAAGGGGTGATTACTTCCAATTCTGCACCTGCTCCTTGGTCCTGGTCAGCAATGTTATCCTTGTGTTATATAGTTCTTTATTGCAGATGTTTGTGGACAGGTTTACTCAATCTCATGGATGGTGATGTTGTCCTGTCAGGTATTCCTGATTTTGTGCATCTCTATATATACGCTGGCATAGTAGTTTTGTGTACATTTGGAAGTTGGTGCCTGTTCCTCTAGTGGTGTAGAGGGCTGTTCAGCTGTTTATGTCATCCCTCTTGTGGTTGTGATCAGCTTGTGGGGCAGTTTCCTTTTACCATGGCTAGAGGGGGCTCAGGAGTGATGGTGATATGACACATGACCACTTTTCTGTCGGATCTTGCCAGGGAGAATGATACCATAGGGGTGCTGCAGTGGTTGATCATGTTGGTTACTGCCAACTCCGACATAGGCATCACATCTTGTGGGGGTATCAAGTGGCTGTCCTAAGGATGTAGCATTGATAAGATGGGGGAATCTCTGTGCATTTCTGTTCTGGCATGGTTGGATTTCCAGTCCATGATTGGGTAATATAAGTCAGCCAGGATCAGGGTGACGGGTGGAATCTTGATAGATTTGTAGAGGGCCACATATGTGGGGTGGGTGTCTTGAGTCAAATATGTTGGCCTGTAGCTACCTATAATTTGCATAGGGGTCTTGCCAACAGTTGAGTGTACTTGGAGTGTCTTGTGTGTGTCAGACTGTTTGACCAGCCTGGAGGTGTGTGTCTGTCTAATATATATTTATACTCCACCTCCTTTGGCTTTGCTGCCCATATTTTGGGGTCTGGCTGTGTGATAAGATGAATGATCAGGTAAGGATGGGTTTCTCTCCATGGATGTGGGGCAAGTTTCTGTGAATGCAGACATGTCAACATCTTCCAGGATTACAACTGCTTGCAATTAGTGCATTTTCCTGTTTAGACTCCTAGCCATACCACTCAACTGTACAGATTTTTGCAGAATGTCCAGAATCTTGCCTCATATAGCTGGTTGATTTCTCATACAGTTGTGGTTTTCTAGCAAATTATTGGCAAATCACTCAGGGTTGAAGTCAGGAAATAATGACAGAGACATTTGAGTTTCAGACTTCATACCCTCCAGAAAATCCATGCTAATACAAAATCTGTTATTCTATCAACTTTCTAACATCATAAGAGCAATATTTAAAAAGTGTCCCTATATGTGGGCCTTTATCCCCCAATTATTTATGGCTTTGTCCAAATTTCTTGCTCTAAGAGGTTGAGAGGTATGCTCCTAGCGTTTAGCAGCATGGCCTTTAATTTGCGTTTTGATGACTGTTTTATGTTGGTAGTATGGACCCCATGACATTCCCTACAAAGGCACTATGGGTGTGGCAAGGGCCTTTGCCAGAGGCCTGTAGGCCAAGTGAGACAGATGCAGGCCATCTGTAGCAAAGCAGCGTGGTCTGTTGATCATATGTTCCCAGGCTTCCAGGCAGTGCATCCCCCTGGGATGACACCAGTAAGTGAGCCAAGTGTTACTGACAATCAATTTCTGTTTGTATTGAGCCATCAGTCTGGCTAACAGAAGAATGCTGCTTAAGGCTAGGGACATACCTGCATGGAACACATATTCAGCAAGCTGAATCATGACTGTCTTCATATAGTCTGGGAGGTACATCTGATATAGTTCTTACTGCCATGGACCAGGCCGGAGTGATACCTGTACCTGTTTTGGGGTGACTTGAGTGCATGTGTGATATGGCAGATTATGGCACCTGACAAGCAAGTAACCATGACTTTCTCCTTTTCCTGCCTGATGAGTGGCACATCTGTGTGTCTCACAGTGGAGTCTTTTATGAGTAATATATTGGGTGAATGTTAAGGCCTTAGTGTTTGCAAGACCCTGGTGTGTGGACTATGCATGGTCTGTGATGTGTAGGTTTGTGCATTTCACATGTGTTTTTGCCTCTGAGGTGTCCTTTGTTTGGGTTTTTGATTTGTTGCAGACCTCCACTTAGGGTGCGTGTTGTATATTTGCAGGTGATGTTTACTGACTCCAGACACTGCAGGGCACCTATGTTACTGCACAATTTGTTATGGTGTGCACATTCTCCATTTGTCTGGCCAGTGGTTCCCCTTCCCCTTATGTGTGTCTCTTTGTCCTTCTGTAGTCCAGTCACAGGCTTTGCCCACAGTGGCTGCTGTTATGTATTTGTATTTGTGGTGTGAGCTGGCTAGATACCATAACATCACACACATGATTATGGACTTCACACCTCTGAGTGTACCTATTTAGCAGGTTGTCAATCATTGCACCATTGCATCTGCTGTGGTTCTCAGATGGTTTGTGTTACTATGTTATTATGAGGCTACATGTTGGCCTAGCTGTCAAACCGTCACAGACTAACATCTGGGCAGGCCCATATATGACAGTCAGACAAAAGCCCACACATGGGGACAGGGTGTTAATACTGTTCTGCCAAACATAGACTGTTGAGAAACCAGTTTAGTATTTGCTTGCTTTCAGTTATGGGTATGATGTCTGCTTCTCCACTGTCTGCCATTGATGTTTTGACATGACCTTTTCTTGTTTTGCAAATAGTTGGCAGGCAAATGCAATGTTAGGACAAGCAGAACAGATATACAAGGCATATTTGTGCTCCTTCTATGACAACCTGTCATTCCATGGTATGGATGTTGGTCAGTGACATGTTGTCAGTGCTGACACAGAAAGGTGACAGCCTTTTATAACCTGGCAATACACTGACCTTCAGGTACCTGCTTTCCTACTAGGCACCATAACTCTCAACTTCTGAGAGCCAGACAGCTGGACAAAGCCATACGTAATTGCAGGACAAATGCCTAAATATAGGGAGCATTTGTGACTATTGGCCTTACAAACCTAGAAAGGTGATACAATAACAGGTTTAGCATTAGTATGCGTTTTTCTACAAGGTATGAAGTCTGACACTACAATCTGTCATTTTCTGACTTTAGTCTTTCGTGATTTGCCAGTGATTTGCCGACAACCACTATTTCATGATAAACAGACCACAAATATGATGCAAATCTTTGGACATTCTGCAAAAAGTCTGTACAATTGAGAGGTATGGTAGGCACTGTGTAGGTTACTCCAAGCTGTGTACCATCCATATGTGTGGCCCCCTATCCATGACCTGTCTAGCTTTCCTGCAGTAAGAGATATTGACATCTGGACAGTATGTACAACTCCTAGCATAGGTGTAGCTGACATGCAAAATAGTTGGCACTGCAGTTCTTGGAACATGTCCTTGTCAACCATAGTACTGAACCTAGGCCACTAAGACACAACAGCCAGGAGTAAATGCTGGCCAGATCCTGACAGTATTAACCACACATATACATAGCTCATTGACCCCTGCATATTGTGGACATGCAACAAGTTATCAAGTTGATTTGGACAGCCCTGGGAATGTGTGCTCTGCTGCTATTACCCAACAAACATACATGTTACTGCATTTCTATGGGAACATGGCTGTGTTGGGGGGGCACACATGTGAACTGTGCACATTTGCACAGACTGTGCTGATATTAGCTTTACATGTTGGTTCCATTTAGCATAGAATTGTGCCCTGTCTTGGAGAATACAGGCATTCACTAAAGACCACAGGTTAGATTGTAATGGCATACATTTGGGTTTCAGACTTCTTACTCTTCAGAACCTTAATGCAGCTGCAAGACTTGCTGTGATATCACTGTGTACGTCTGTAGGGAGGTATTTCATCATTGTCCCCATTTGTGGGCTTCTGCCAGACATTTCTTTATGGTTTCTATGGCTGACTTGCTGGGTAAGGCTGAGGGGTGAGTTATGGGACCCCCACATTGACATCCATGCATGTGATCTATAATCCCCCAGTCAGTTAGCCCCCCACATATACTGTAGTGGGATTTGCCACCCTGGGGACTACTGCATTGAGTGGGGAAGCCAGTATTGGGCAAATATTTCCTGGTGTCCCACATAGCTGTCAATTGTCTGCTGCTATCCCAGTAGGCCACGCCATTCCCTTGCATGCATGCCGAGATACCATAGATATATTACCAGAACATACTACTCCATTCATTTATTGATAAGAAGAATGACTTACCTTGTGCCTTTAGCAGTTGTGAGGATGGTGCTTGAGGGCTGCCTTTGTCAGATGCACTCAGTACACAGCCTGTACATGGTAAGGTACAGGTAGTGTGATGTGTGTGGCATCCATTTTACTGTGTGTGCGAGTCAGAGAGTGGTGTCAGTCCCTGGGTTCCTACAGTGTCAGTGTGCGTAGTATGCATTGCCTCTTTGCCAAGGCCTGGGCATACTGGGCATGCCTCCGTCTGCCTACAGGATCAGGTTCAGGGGGTTCCTCCTCCAAGTCCCTCTGTGCCTGTGGGGACCTTGGCAATAGTGGGGGCTGTGTGGCCCTTCCTGTGCTATTCCTGCAGCAGCTGTTTCTGCATGATCGTATTATGTAGCATGGCATATACTATGAACATGTGTGCACATGTGGCTGGAGAGTACTGCAGGACTCTACCAGATTTGTCAAGGCAGTGGAACTGTGACTTGAACATCCCAAACACATGGTCTATAATGATTCTGGTTTGTGTATGTGCCTCATTATGGTGTTCTTCATTTTGTGTGTGTGTGTGTGTGTGTGTGTGTGTGTGTGTGTGTGTGTGTGTGTGTGTGCACGCACATTTCTGATGGGTATCATCATCCATGGCTCCAGTGCATAGCCAGTATCCCCCACCAGATGTCTGTATGGGATGTCCTCCCTGGCAAGTGTCTGGTACAGCTGTGTGGCACGCCAGATGTGGGAGTCGTGATAATTAGCAGGGCTGCCAGCACACACATCCATGATAATGCCTTGGGTATTGCACATCACCTGTCAGTTGATGGAGTGATAGCTCCTGTTGTTTACATAGACTCTACCCTCTTCACTGGGTGGTGCTTTGATGTGGATTTGCATGCAGTCTATGGCACCCATATACCTCTGGGTAGTCTGCTATACAGTGGAAGAGGTGCATATTGCTTGGCCTCTCCTCAGGGATGCTGGTGA
This sequence comes from Protopterus annectens, assembly GCF_019279795.1. Classification (NCBI taxonomy): domain Eukaryota; kingdom Metazoa; phylum Chordata; order Ceratodontiformes; family Protopteridae; genus Protopterus; species Protopterus annectens. Next base: position 217,228,189 of record NC_056750.1, on the reverse strand, counting down.
AATAAATGTGCTCACTGGCATATGGTAGCATGGCATACAGGAACTGGTGGTGTACCCTGGATTTTAGATGCCTGTGAGACCCCCATGATGTCCTCAGTAGGTCTTTGGAAAGTACCTGTAGCTAATATTCTTAAGGCCACATATACCTCGGTCTAGGGCGGTTGTCAGCATTATCCTCCTCACTGCCCTCAGCCTCTAGCACATACTGATGTATCAAAGTGACAGCAGCCCTTAATATTTTGTCAATTAAAATTCCCAACTATGCACACCAATGGTGCATGGTTTGTGGGAAAAAAACAGACTGAAAGGTGTTTGGATAGTTTATACTGGTGTGCTGCAGATGCTGCCTGTGTGATTGGCTGACTATGATACATTCCACCTGTCAGCTATATTATTTGCACTTGAGTGCCTTTATTCTGCTATTTCCCTTTTTTTCTTCACATTTCCACCCCTTTGAAGCCCCACGGCATGCTGTGCAAACCTGCTGCTGAAATGTAAACACTTCTGCTATTTCTTTTTGTTTTGTTTTTTTTTTTTTCCATTGTGTTTAAGCCCCATGGCACACTGCGCAAACTTGTGTAGCTAAAGTAAACAGTATTGGGCAGAAAGGGCCTTCCCTTGGACACGAACATGCTCAGCATTTCTTGATTTAGCTAAGCACAGCTGAGCAGCCTCAGACACACCGCCTAGCTTAGCTGTGCTTAGCTGAGCACAAATAGAAGAGGTGGAGCTCCAATGTGCTTAGACCAAGCATGACAGCGCAACGGCATGAAAATTACAGAACCGACTGATATTGCCAATGTCCTGGCAGATAGGTTCAGTGATAACTTTACCCCCATCTCACCCCCTAAAGTGCCCATATCTATACATGAAGAATGCAGAGTCCCTGTAATCACAACTACGCAGGTAAATGCTGCACTCTCTAAAGACAAAAACACAGCACCCATGGGACCAGACAACATCCCAGGCTGCATTTTACACAAACTTCAGAACAAACTGGCTCCCCACCTAAGTACCATGTTCAGTCATAGTCTCACATCAGGCTTTGTGGCAACTGAATGGCACACAGCAACCGTTATCCCACTCCATAAAGGGGGAGCCACCACTGATCCTGGAAACTATCACCCTATTAGCCTGATAAGCCTGACCTGTAAGGCCGTGGAACGTATCATCATGGAACTCATAAACAAAGATATTGGTAACCTCCAAACTCTGGACCCCACCCAGTTTGGGTTTGTGAAAGGCAGATCATTCCTCCTGAACCTGATCAACTTCTTTGAGGCAGTCACCAATGCTGTAGATGAGGGTAAGGTAGGTCACACAGCCTATCTTGACCTCGCCAAGGCTTTTGACACCATTCCCCATTCAGGAATTATAGCTAAACTCAGTAAACTAGGTATGAAGCCCTACATCACAAGATGGTTTGTCAATTGGCTCAATGACAGAACACACACTGTAAAAGTTGCAGACTCCAAATCTGACTTCAAACCAGTGACAAGTAGAGTACCACAGGGTTCAGTCTTGGGACCTCTCCTGTTTGGTATCTACTTCTCTGAAGTACAGGCTAACACAGAAGGCCTTTGGCTAATGAAGTTCACAGATGACTGCAAACTAGGAGCCATAGTTGAGTCCCCAAATGATGTGGTCATCCTAAAGAAGGGCCTCACTGAGACAGAGACCTGGTGTCAGAGCCATGGCTTCAAGCTCAATGCCGAAAAGTGCATTGTCATCCCCTTTGGTAAAAACTCTGTACCCATGAACTAACACATAGGCGGCAGTCTACTTAACACCAAATGTGTGATAAGAGACCTGGGGACCCAGGTAGACAGTAGTCTCTCATTTGAGAATCACATCACCACAGTACTCAGGAAATCCTTCTACATGGCACACCTCATCACAAAAGGGTTCTCATCTAGGAAAAAAGAGGTCATTGTTACCCTCTACTCGACACTCATTAGACCCATTATAGAGTACAACGCCCCTTTTGGAATGTACCTCACAAGACATCTGCAGCAGCTGGAAAGGCCACAGAAGTACCTCACAAAGAGGATTACTGGCCTCAAACAGATGTCCTACATTGACCATCTCAAAAAACTCCAGCTTTACTCCGTAGCATATCACCTACTCCGAGGTGATCTCTCCTTAGCATATAAAGCTATGTCAAGCCCATAGCTGTTGGACATGCTACACATAAAGAAATCCCAATCCCTCCAAGCTACACTCTAGGGACCTAAACCTTGTCACCACAATAAATAGGACATGCTGGATGGATAGATTCCTGTCCCAGAGACTACTCATACTCTGGAACAAGCTACCCATCTATGTCAAGCAAAGTTCCTCATTAGCACTTTTCAAGAAAAATCTTGATAAGTGGATGGGAAATAGGAAATACACCCCGGGGATCACTTTGGTGGCTCTGCTCAACAGGAGCACAGGAAAATAACTTTCTTGGGTGACGCAAGCCAGGGAACCTTGTTGGCTAGGCTTACTTAGGCCCTTGGGCCGATAGCCTAGTACCTACCTATGAACCTATGAACCTATGACACATCCCCTTTTCATGTCAGCTGCTTCTCCTGCTTACACTACCATATTATAGCTCTTACACAGTTAGGTGCATATGGACACAGTCTCCTATTTTGCTATTCAATAAATTTATCTCATTTGCATACCCCACTGCCTTAGACCCTAGTTGCCCCACTACTCCGGAGCCTATGTCCTTAACTACCACTGTTGCCTGTTATTGTTTTGGTTCTGCATGCTACCCACTATAATGGCAATATTCATCCTTCACATAAAATTGTCATTTTACATTTTTTTAATTTTCTGAATGATCTCATTTGCGAGCTGCTGCGCTCTGCTTAAATGACCGAAATCAGCCCCCAAAACAATAACTTTGATTTTTATAATTTTTAAACAGTTTTGCATGCCAATGGCCATATTTTTGGCCATTGGCATGCCTAATACTCATAATACATGCTTTGCTTTGAGCCGTCATGCCCCTGTTTTGATTTTTGTAGAAATGTACACGGTTAGTAACCGAATACATTTCTGCAGCGGACACGGCTCTGACACGGATGCCTGTCTGCTTGCTGAATCACTAATTCACCTCATTTGCATGTTTTTTACCAGCAAATTAGGTGATATTAGCATTATTCTATGGTGTCCATGTCAGAATAGTGCTGGGAGGCTTGTGAACACCCCCAGCCTTGTTTACTGGATCGCTCGTCAGCCATATTCCATGCTATAGCTTCTACACTATTCAGACACGGAGAATAGATCTGTGTAAGCTTTATTGAATCATGGGGATTGCCTTTAGTAACTTATGAAGTAAAAAAAAAAATAGTAGATTAACAGGATTTACCATAGGATGGATTTTCTGAAAAATAAGAAATATCATGCTTGGTAGTATTTGCTAAATGTAATTCTAAATTATTTGACAGAAAATCACTAGTATTATGAGAGACAAAGCAAATATCTTAGGCAAAAGGAGTGATGATTTTTTTGTATCTATTTAACTATATCTTTGTCTGTCTTTTCATCTGTTTACTGGTTGGATCTAGGGCCATGACCTAAGGTCATTGCTGAGAAAAAACAAGCAACTGCAATGCAGATTCTACATCATACCTCTCAACCTGTTGACATTGAAAATAAGGACAAAGGCCATTGAAAAGTAGGAAAATCCAGGCAAATATTTGGACATCTAATTAACATCAAATTTGAATGCCAAACAGCACATAATTCTTCCCGTTTCCAGAAGAAATGTAGGATACGGCTCAGAAACACATTTAAAAAAACGAAGTAACAAAATGATGGAAAATATAAGAACATTATCAAAGAAACAATTTAAATTCTGTAGACTTTAATGAACTAGGTTACAAAATTCTACTGCACAAGGTCATTAAATTTTGCTTCATGAAAGGAGAGATCTAAGATGTATCTCCTTTTACTTTAAACTACTGCTGCCACTAACATGCTGGTCATGTAACATGGTCTTGTGTGTACTACACAGCTTCAAAAAACACGTGTTAAGCAGGGATTCAGAAAATTGTGTGAAGGAAAAGAGTATAAAGGATTAGTCTAGATAAAATCACTTTAGCTAGCAAATCTAGGAGACTCTCTCTCTGTGATGCCATCCCTGTGGGAGGAATAAAGATGCCTTGTTGAAGTTTCAAGTAGTTTATTCAGTTAAGTAAGTAGCTGGACAAGTGCTCTTGTTCTAATACATTGCATTCAACAGGTCAGTTATTTAAAACCAGTTACAGACAATGGTCGGGGGATACCAGGGAGCTAATTGGAAGAAAATCTGGGAGATGGCAAAACAAGGAGCCAGTCCCAAAGCTTAGAAGTTAGTTCCTTATTTCAATATTTTTGGAGGACCTGTGATGGTTTACCAGCTCAGCATCCCATGCAAACTCCTTTTTAGTTAAAAGTGTTTATGTTTTATTTTTAACAAACAAAAATGATAACACACCATGACCTACCCCTATAGTATTCTTAAATATAGTTGTAGTTCATGGTGTGTTGTAATCTTTTGTTTGTTAAAAATGAAAATAAAAACCTTTTAACTAAGAATTAGGTTACACAGGCTGCTGAGCTGGTAAACCCTCATGGATCTTTCAGGAATATTCAAACAAGGACTAACGTCTAAGCTTTGGGATTGACTCCTTGCTTTCCATCGAACAGATCCCCTAGACCTTCTCACCATTGTCTGTAACTGGCTTTAAATAACTGACCTGTTGAATGTTGTTAGTCCTGTCACCATCTGTGTCACAGGTGGGATATCAGACCTAACTCAAGCTTTCTGGATTACATCTGTTCTGAAAATAGAGACATAGCTCAAAAACTAGACACATCTCATGGAAAGTTAAATCAGGCATGAAAACTGGATATTCTCCCAAAATATTGCTAGTTGAGAGGCCTGTTCATAATTCAATACAAAATCATCCTATAAGATTAAAACTGTGACTAAGATGCTGTTATTCAAGCTTACAATGATTATTCCATTGATTTTACAACTGCCAAATTTATAAGTTTGCATTTTGTTTGGTAATTGGTAACTTGAAACTATTCTGAGAACTGCAGCTGGACTTACGTGACACAGTACTTTGGGGACTGCAGCACAATGCATACCTCTCAATTGCCCAGATTTACTCAAAATGTCCAGATTTTTTACTCATATTTTTGGTTTGTTCTTCAAAATTTGTAGTTTTCTGGATTTTTCAGGCAAATAAGTGAGGAGTAAATTCACTAAATAATGACAGGTATTTAAGTTTCTGACTTCATATCCTTCAGAGAATGTATGATAACACACCGTTTTTTTTATTCTAGCCACTTCCTAAGTTTATAAGAGCAATATTTAAAATTTGTCCGTACTTTTCAGGCTTTGTCCAGATTTTTGTGCTAAGAGGTTGAAAGATATGGCATTCTGCACTCTTAGAAGAAGCTGGCATGACAGGGTGCTCTAGAAGGAAGAAATATGAAGGAGAAGAGCACAGAGCATGATGGACTATATGCTACAGATAAATGTGGCACAGTACATACTTTGGGGAATACATTGCATTACAAGTGCCCACAACATTATAGACAATGCACCTTTGTTATATAAGGCATTGCAGGCAGTTAGAAGGGGTTTCAATATATTTTAAGGGCACATAATATAATGCAGTACAGCAGGCACTTGAGGGTCATATATACCAAAAGAGCTCACACTCTATCACACTATACATATGAGATAAACATAGTACATTAAGTAATCATGTATCTATAGCATGCTATGCAGGTGCAGGTGCATAGCGTAGTATAAAAGAGCAAACTGTACATTCTAGGAATACAAATCATGTTGGGTGCTTTGAAGATATTACTGTCAAGTATAAAGATGGACACTATAGCGGAGTAGGTACTTTGTGGATGTTGCAGTAAAGCGAATTTTGCATGCCTAGTGTAAATAGTACACTACATGCCCAGGAATCCCTATAAAATATAATATAATGTCACACATGATCAGACTGTATGCACCACTTTACTGTGCAGCACAAAATACCCAGGAGTAGAGCTGTACATGTACACTATAGGCAGCGTGCATCTGATAATGCACAGGGTGCTCGGGACTTGTTTACCGTATGCACCATACTGTGCACCAGTGGGTGCACAGCTACATGGTAAACTGTTATGCTGGCTTGGTATTATAGTCATTACCCATGCCTATGAAGTAATGTTCACACATTTCTTTTTGGACTTTGTACTCCATGACTGACATCACAGAAGTATAGATTCCTAATGCATTATGGGCCTCTATAAGGATGTGCTGGCCCAAGACACAGCACTCATGCATGTCAGCACTTTTACACATCAATATACTGCATTGTTAAAAACCCAGAATTCCACCCCCCCCCCCCCCCATCACTGAGACTTAAAAGTAGCCTTCACACCTTCAAATCTGAACTAAAACATTTCCTGAAAAAAAGACTCATGAATCTGTTTTTGCTCATCTCTGGTCAACATTTTACACACTTCAACCACTTTTTGTACCTCTTTACCTTCACAGGACCAAAATTCCTCTTTCAGCATATCAAGGCTATGACATGGACATAGTGTACAAAGTTAATTTTCCCACCTTATTTCTCAAAATTAAGTATTATCTTACAAGTGAGTATCTGCTTACTATTATATTGGTAAACATACAGATTTCCTATATCACGTCTTCAACTAACTAGTTTTGCGGCTAAACTACTGGCCATTACTATTTCCATTACTATAGTCCTTTAAGGTAGTCCACATCTGATAATCCACTACTACTGCATAGTCTCACTCTATTTAATTTCATTTAAGTTTTCAAATACTGGATCATATTATTTTGCAGATGAATGATTAATAGTCTTTTACTTTGTGATAATGCAACATACTGTAATTTTGATGCATTAAGTGTATTATAATATATTTTGTGCCAGTGATTCATTTCTGATGCAATCTGTATGACAATACTGCTTGTTTACTTACATATATTATAGAGTCTGTGTCAAATGCTTATAGATCAAGCATTTGGACATCAAAAAAAGTTTGAATTGCCAATAATAAAAAAAAGCAAAAAGAAAAAACTATTTTTTACAGATGTACAAGTCCCCTTGCACCCCCTACTGCTACACCTTCCACATTCCCTGCTGCTTATATATACTAATTCCAAGATTGCACTACAATGAGGAAAGGGCAAATTCCCAGTCTTCACTGTACTGTGATCTTGCACATACAAATACTGGCAATGTTCAAAAAGTGAATTTTCAAACTATTTAGCCAGTGTTTCAAGTGCCCCAACTTTTGACAATTCAAACCCTTGAATGCAAACCATATTTTTAACTATTAGTGGAAATTTTCTCCCTGGGCCCCTGCTGAAAAGAAGTTTTAATGTCCAAACAGACTTTCCCAGTAAACAATTGCAAATAAATAACTATTTAAATGCAATAGCAGCACTTTACAGGAAGCATGGTAGCAACTTCACATATACCATATGCTGTGCATGCCTGTGTGCAGTGTGTGTGTACCTCCATTCACTCAGTCATACATACACAGATACATTATATGTCTATAGCTACAGCTATCTCTCTCTCTTTCTCTCTCTCTCTATATATATATATATATATATATGTATCTATATCTAATCAATATCTATATATGTCTATATAAATAAATATATCTACAATGCGACCAGTGCCCTGAAACAAAGTCCCTCATACATGTGCTTTACATTTATTTGCTAAATCCAAAATCACACAACCTTAAGAAAAATAAATAAATAAAACTTTGCTTTGCTGCAAAATAAATCACTTAACATTTCCATGATACTGTGTGGCTTCAGAGTTATTACACAAAAGTGGGGTGGGACCCAAATGACATACTGAAATGTGCTTTTTAGTTAATAACAAGAGTGTGTGTGTGTGTGTGTGTGTGTGTGTGTGTGTGTGTGTGTGTGTGTGTGCGTGCGTGTGTGCATGTGTGCATGTGTGTGTGTGTGTGTGTGTGTGTGTGTGTGTGTGTGTGTGTGCAGATATATGTTTTGTATGTGCAGAAATATATTTGACAGTGAACAACACTTCAAAACTGCATTTTTTGAATGCATTGCACACTGTGCTGTGCATTATATGGTCTTCTGAGTGATGCCCTCTTTGAATAAAAGATTTTTCTGTATGCTTTTACAAGGCTGATTCTCTTTACTTCTTATGCCATACTGCCATCTTGTGATAATACACACTCATTTGGGTTTTCTAGGAGGTTAAGTGCACGCAATAAAATGTAAGACCAGTTTTAAAGGATTAATAGTATATTGTGTTGTTAGCTGTAAAGTGTGACATTTGCAAAAACTTATCATTCATACCGGAGTATAAAAGTACTTAGTAATAGTTCAGCATTCTTGTCTAATGTAATTGTTTTATTAGGCAAGTTATTAATAAGCCAGTCAAATAAACAGTGCTCTACAGGGTCGACCTATTGACATCCAGTTCAATTAACACCAGTTAGTCATTGTAGCTAGTGCAGCAAGGGGTGAAATTCTTGTTTTTTTTCTGAAAAATGACCCTTCTTGCCCAAGATCATGGCAGCATACTTCTCAGTTGTACTTCATTTTGAGCCTTAAAAGGTCTATGCCCCCCCCCCCATTTAACCAGTCTGTCACACATTCAGTATTAATAATTCTTTTAAATGACAGCCATGGTTAATAGTACTGAATTATATTAATTTGTCAAAAGAACTTTAATAAATATAAAATAACATGTTCTAACCATATGAGCTTTCTAGTTGAAGTTGTTAGTAATCTGTTAGTAAGTATTCTACATTTTGCCATTTGTTCTATATTATGAGCTGCAGTGTTCCACATTCAGGATATGGAAGGTTCAGAGCTATGCATGGCAGAAAGAATGCATTTTTATCATTCCAAAGTTCAGCAGTCTTAGGATTGATTGCAAAAAATGTTTGAATTACTACGAACGGTTGCCCTGGTGATGATGCCTGCCAGTTGATATACACTCTGGTGATGGGGAAATGAAAGGGCCGATGGTGGAAATAATTTCTATGGAGTTGGACAATAAGTACATGTGCGCTGGTGGGTGGGAACAATAATTTTGCCTGTGTACCATATTTTTCATAAAACTGAAGCCCTAGTGAAGCATGTTCTCTTATCAGCAACCCCAATAATCACATCTGTTGACCTTTCCTACATGCAATAACATTTTGAACCTATTTTATTATTAAAATATAACTGTTTGCACCTTTGTAATTTCTTTGAAAACTTATGAAGAACAGACTGCTAATGCTAAAATCCAGATCAGTGAACCTAGCAAAGTTATTAAGACATCAATTTAAGTATTTACAAGAAATAATTTTTACTATTAGATATTAAATTAGTTATCAGATTACTGGGAATCTAAAATACAAGTCCATTTCTAATTAATGTTTATGAATCTAGTTATTTTAGTTATTTTTCTTTCAGAAACAAGAGCAGATGGCTGATTTTGAATTTTCCATAATGAATTACTTATTTCTCAACATATTTCATCGGCCATTCAGATTCATGCTAAATAATTAAGCAATAACCAACAATGTGGTATGGTATATTGAAGATTTACCCATGGTTGGTGTGGTTTAATCACGAGGGTGAAGCCCAGGTAATTAAATAAAGCCAACCGTGGGTAAATTTCAATATACCACAACCACGGATTCGGTTATTGCTATTATACAATGGCATTATTTAAGAAAAAAAATACTTTTCTTAAATAATCCCTCAGATTCTCTATGCCTTGCACGGCATGCAGGGTTAGTGCAGGAGCTCCAGCAGGCAATTTGTCTGCAGTGTGATCCAGGAACAGCCTGCAGGGGCATGCACGAGCGCTTCTACACTAGTCCTGCACGGACTAAGCCCCTGTATGAAAATCACCCCACTTTGCAGGAGAAATCCATGCAAATGAGGTGAATTTGCAATCCAGGAAGCTTGCAACCAGTCATGCAGGACTAGTGCAATCTGCAGAAATGTACTCTGTTAGTAACTGAGTACATTTCTGCAAAATCCAAAACGGACCCGTGACAGCTCCAAATAAAGGCTGCATATCAGTTAGGAAGTATGCCAATGGCCAAGTATAAGGCCACCGGTATTGTAAACAGCCAAAAAAATAAAAAAATCAACTTTTAATTTTTTTAGCCGATTTCGGCTGTTTAACCGTAGGGCAGTGGCACGCAAATGGGATGGGGGGGGGGTAACAAAATAAAACCTAAATTAAACATTCTAACTAAAATCACTATTCTGCCATGAAAGTCAATGGCAGGCAGAAGACAACATGGCCAGTGAGTAGTGGTTGCTAAGGGGGGAGGCTCAGTATGAGACATGTAACTATGCATTAGTAGGCATTCCTATGCAAATTAGGGGAATGATAGTGAATCCCAGTTTTCCTCAGCGTGCTAGTCAGATCCCAACAGTGTAAGAGTAGGAATAGCTTGGTGCAAGCCTAGGAGTTAGCTGACATAATGGGTGTGTGTGTCAGGCATACTGTAAGCTGATTGGAGCCCTGTGGCTTGGGTTTGCTCCTAGCTTAGCATAGCTAAGCTAGGGTGTGTGTCTGAATCTGCCTAGCACTCTTTACATTGCCTAAGCAGTTGTACGCGCCACACACCAGGTTTTAAAGGAATAAAAAAAAAGTTAAACCAGGAAATAGCAGCACTGTGCACATTTGAGCACTTTGTTTGTGCGGCGCGCCCCTGGGCTTAAACAGGAAGGCAATGGGAAGGGAAAACAGCAGTAGGAAGGTAATCAAGGTGAACTAGCATAGCTGGCAGGTGAAATGTATCAGAATCAGCCAATTACACAGGCAGCAGACCAGCCCAGCCCAGAACACCACTATAAACTAAGCAAACACCTTCCCCTCTGTTTTTTCTCATACTCTACACCACCGGTATATACAAGCGGGGAACTTTTAACAAACAAACCTACAAAATGAGAGGGGCTGCAGCAGGTAACAGAACAACATGTGCAAGAGGCTGAGGGTGGTGAGGATGTGAATGATGCCAATCAACCCACAGTGAGGAGATGGAAAAGAGTGTACAGACCAAGGGTAACCTACCAGGGGCTACATGAGCTGGAGATAGTGGAGCGCTATAGGGTGGACAGGGACTTCCTACAGCAAATTGTTGAGCTGTGCCAGCCACGCCTGACACACTAAACTGACCAAGGGGAACACATCCCAGTGGATACCAAGGTATGTGTAGGCCTTGGAATACTAGCCACAGGTACCTCCCAAAGCTCAACTGGGGATATCATGGGGATCTCACAGGCATCAGCATCCAGAGTATTCCACCAGTTCCTGGATGCCATGTCAGCACATGCTGGTGAGCATGTATATTTCCTCAACACCCGTGAGGTATTAGCCAGCAATATGTGTCTCTTCCACCAAATAGCAGAATACCCTGAGGTAGTGGGTGCTATAGACAGCGTGCACATATGCATCAAAGTACCACCCGATGATCAGGGTAGGGCCTACATCAACCGCAGGGGCATCCCCTCCATCAACTGCCAGGTTGTCTGTGATGCCCAGGGCATTATAATGAATGTGTGTGCTAGCTGCCCTGGAAGCTATCATGATTCCCACATTTGGCATCTGACGCAGCTGTGCCAGAGATTTGCCAATGGGGGCATCCCCTATGGTCACCTAGAGGGGGATGCTGGTTACACACTGGAGCCATTGCTGATGACATCCATCAGAAATGCACACACACCTGAACAAGAATGCCATAATGAGGCACACACATAGACCAGACTTATAATAGAGCATGTGTTTGGGATGCTCAAGTCAAGGTTCCAGTGTCTGGACACATCTGGTGGAGCCTTACAGTACTCACCAGCTACACGTACCCAAATTGTTATGGTATGTGCCATGCTACGCAATATGTTCCTGTGGAAACAGCTGCAGCAGAAACAGCACGGGGCAGGGCCACACAGCCCCCCACCAATGCCAAGGCCTGCATAGGCACAGAGTGACTTGGAGGAGGAACAACCTGAGCCTACCGCAGTAGGCAGATGGAGGCGTGCCCAGTATGCCAAGGCCATGACAAAGAGACAATGCATAGCACATACACTGACACAGTAGAGATCCAGGGAATGACACCTCTCTCTGACTCGCACATACAGTAAAAGGGATGCCAAACATGACACTACCTGTGCTCAACCATGTATAGGGAGTGTACTATGTGCATCCGACATAGGCAGCCCTCCAGCACCATCCTCAATCCTGGCACACCACAAGGTAAGTCAATCAACCTACCAATTGCCAAATGGAGTAGAATGTGTTGTTACCTGTATCTATGGTATGGATGTGAGCATGCAAGAGAATTGGGTGGCTGAATGTTATGGCAGCAGATAGTAGACACCCATAGTGGCAGCATGACATCTGTAACACATAATGGAGTCACTATAATAGCCAGTACTACACAGGGTGACAAAACCCACTGCAGGAAATGTGCTGGGTGTCATGTGTGTCCATATGACTCACACCTGCCAGTCAGGGGGGGTTCACATAGCAAAACTACAGTCTCAGCCAGCAGGACAGGTGTAGACAAACCCAAACAGAGCCTGTGCTATGGCCTCTGAATGATGCCTATGGGTAACCTCCCCCAGGCCTACATAGACAGACTACAGCAGGTCAGGCAGTGGGATGTTAGTTCTGAAGGGTAGGAACTCAGACACTAATATGTAGGGCAACCAAAGCTAAGACCTGTAATACACTGATATGCCACTAGTCAGTATGATCGATTAGAATACAGAATGAAATGGAGTACCTGACATACCAGTACAGTCATAGCAAATGTGTGCATGTGCCAGGTGTGCCCCCCATCCTATGTAGATATGTAGAAACAGTAAGGTGTGCCCCCCACTCCCATGTAGATATGTTGAAACAGTTAGGTGTGCCCCCCCCCCCAATCCTGTGTAGAAATGTAAAAACAGTCAGGTGTGGCCCCCCACACCCTATGTAGAAATGTAGTAACAGTCAGGTGTGCCCCCCAACTCGCATGTAGACATGTAAAACAGTCAGGTGCCCCCCCCAATACTGTGTAGAAATGTAGTAAAAGTCAGATCTGCCCCCCAATCCTGTGTAGAAATGTAGTAACATGTAAGAGTAGGTATAATACGAGTGGAGCACAGATGGCCAGAGGTGGCCAAGGTAGCAGGATAGGTTGTAGCATTTGCACAATATGCAGGTCTGAGTGTGTTAGGATGGTGTGTGTTTCATAATGTGTGAGAGTGTTTAGTATGTATGCATGTTGAGGTAAGACCTAGTGGCCATTGCCCACTATTGATGGTAACAGGGACAAGCCCTCACAACTGCAGTGCCAAAGACAAAAGACAATCCCCACCAGTTTAACACATGCAAGCAGTAAGCCATTGTAAATGTATGGTGGTAATATGTGTCACCGTCTGAAAGACTGACATGGCATGGCTGTTGGGCTAGATATACAAGCAGTACACAGGGGAAAGTACCCCAGACATACAGTATATATTGTGTCACTGTGAAATGATGACACCCTTGGATTTGTACATATAGGTATGCATCATAGTAACAGGACCTGTAGTAGGGGATACCGATGAGGTCTGCCTGAACACCTGCAGATCACAAAGGAGGTAAGACTGATGTACTGGGAATCAGCTGATGTACCTGCACATGCCAGCATAACTGTAATGCCCATGCATATCTGTGTGTCAGATGCAAGTAGTGTCCATATCACACATGCACCCAGCCACGCAAACACCACCCACAGACACCTCTCTGGCAATATCCCTGCTGTGGGGAATGGGTAAAGTATGACCCCACCTGTATATGACAATAGCGGAAGACTGCAGCATGCAGTGCAGGTGTCCCATGCAGGTGTGTCCCTAGTTGTAGGTAGCACCCTGCCAGCATCCACACCACCTGATCAAGACTGATAGAAGATATTGGCATGAACAACTATCACATCTACCCTGTCACCCCAGGGAATATACTGTATGATGGTCTGGGACTGTAGGACTGACAGAATGCAACAGCCTGCCACATCTGGCCTGCATCAACATCTAATGTCCCAAAGGCGCCTGCCAATGGCCCATGTCTCACACGTACTGCCAATGCATGTTATGTCATGGACACCGAAATAACAACATAACACACTCCATTTAAGCCATATGCAAGGCCATGTGGACAAACCACAGTAACATGTCCACCATGTCCCACTGCATGAACTGTGAACCAACACTAATACACACCTGTGATGTGGTGATACCCTTAGGGAAATTATCACAGAATGTATGCATAATGTATGGAAGAGGTTAGAATAACAGAGGGTAGTGTGGGAGCATGGGCAGCATGGAATATGCAGGGTTCGACACCAAGCTGTGTGCACACTATCCCTGGCTGCAAACATATAAATGGGTGGCTACACACCTGCCTGTACACCACAATAGAGTAAATGTCCTGAGCCATGGCCCCTGCCTATGTCTAACATGTGCAAATCTGTACAGCTGTGAGGCATTGCCACAGCAAGATAAGGCCATACTGCCATGTTGATGGGCAGACAACTATGGGAACCTCTGCCAGCACTGTACGAAGGTGCTGAACTGGATACACAAACCCAGCACCAAGTGTCTGCAGCTCCCCCTCCAGAAATGCATAACTTACCATGAATACGTAGGTATCTGCCCACAATACCAAATACAGCTGCAGTCACCCTTGTCCCACAAGTCATCACTGTGAGCAAGAATGTCAATCTGACAGTACATGAGGACAGAAAACATCACTGTGTCTAACAGTACACATGTCTGAATATCTCTGCTAACAGCAGTACCATGCAGCTCAAGCAGCATAGACACAATCACCAATAGTACACACTATCCCCTGCACAGTTTGTCCCCATGTTGCCAAATGATTGACAGATACCCTGCAGAAACAGTATGCTACCTGTAGGTGTACAACACAAATGTCTGCACTGCAGTACAAACTATGTGGAATCAATCCACACATTCAATACAGAAGGGCATACTGTGCATGCTCACACACTTAAAGAAATGAGGGCAATGTCAGCCAAGAACATACCGAAAGGTTATATTGGGCATGTTCACACACTTAAACAAATAAAGGCCATGTCTGCAAACAAAAGTGGGCCAGACATATCTGGCATTTGCAGATGTTAGTGCAGACACTCCTCAGTATGCAGCACTCATGCTTTGCACACACACTGGATAGGAATACAGGTATATATCCAAGGACAACACACTATAATAAGCCACAAGTAGATGTACACAGATGTGTGGAATAGAGTGACTGTCACAAGGGGCCATCCATTATGAGTCCTGTCCCACCCAGCACACAGCCAAATGGCTACAACCACATGAGGTTCAGATGTCACTCACTTTTGACCTTAGCCACTGGTATCTGTCAGCATGGCAGACTATATGGTGCAAGTGCTAGCTGTGCAACATGACTGTACAAGGAAGTAGTAATCTAGCAGCTGTATACACGTACCTGTGGAATATCCCCTGCATTTGCCTGCATGTGGTGTGTGGACCTCTTGATGAATGGTTTATGGCCCATGCACACACACTGCCCTCCCCATAGCTGTACTATGACAAGCCTGCTGAGGTCATCCACTTTGAAATACACCCTTGTGAAAGGTGTAGGTCAGTAATCTCCATGGCACATCCTATACCTGTGCACTGCTGTAGTGTAATAAACTAGTTAGGTAGGAGTTCTAATCCCAGACATGGCAACTGTCAAACAAAGTTAGCAACCCTAGTATTACCCAGAGAACACACTCAACCCATGTCTCATACACACACACACACTTGTCTAGGCAACAGCCACTATGTTGGTAGTACACTGCATTTTGTCCACTGATAGTAACTATGGAGTGATTGCAGTGGGCTACAGAGAGCATGGCACCCTGTCCATCTGTCCAGTAGGGATGTACATGCAGACAGTGCACCTTCCCCATGTTCCCCACTGGACATCTGCAACACCTGTGGTGCCATCAAATGTGACCCACAAAGGAAATACCGTGCCTGAAAACATGCCCTGTATGGACAGATGCCACTGACACCAGGGAATGCCATTAGCATGCTATCAATGTAGGTGCAGGGTAAACCTGCTGTCCATTACCAGTTCCCACCACATGAGGCCAGGGCTGGCACATCTGATGATAATCTGTGGACACAACATGGGCCAGACACCCCAGGTACAGTTCCACATGTCACTGTACATGCATGTGGGAGGTGTGCACATCCCAGATACCATCCATGTCATGGACTAAGGAACACATACATGGCAAGCAATGCACAGCTGTGGCCACATGCAATAGTCACCCAGGTGACTGGATGTTGAATACAATACCCACCTGAGTGGGCAAATCCAGAAACTACACCTCTGAGACACAATGCAGACCATTGTCATGTGGCTTGAAGCCAAGTATACCCATCACCTAGCCTTGTATAGCTGCCTGGCACAGTCTACCACTGCACACCAGTGAAGCAATGCACCCACGCATGTCAGTACTGGCACTGTGAGTGTGTGTGTGTGTGTGTGTGTGTGTGTGTGTGTGTGTGTGTGTGTGTGTGTGTGTGTGTGTGTGTGTGTGTGTGTGTGTGTGTGTGTGTGTGTGTGTGTGTGTGTGTGTTGTATGATGTGTATGATCACATTCACACTCACTACAACCCCCATTGGCATACTGAAGCATGCTGACTGATATCAGACACCTCCCCATACCCTTTGCCCATATAACCTCCGTATGACCCCTGTGGTGCATGTGATACCTGCACAGTAATGTGTTGTGGCAATCTCACTAGTGATGAGTTGTATTCCTGGCCCCGCCAAGTGTGTCAATGTGTGTGCTTCCCTGTGAGAGTGTGGCTGTGTTGACGCTGGCACCTGTTCATGCGGACAGGCATGTGTACTACACCTACCGTATAGCTACCATATCCCTGTTGCAGATGTCACTCACCATCACATATACGTTCTGAGGGCTCCTCAATATGTAACCTATGTGGCGCATCCGAAAACTGCATAGAAATGTGATAGCACTACATAGATGTCAGGGGTTTGATACCCTGTGCTGGTAGGTGTGTGACACAAACATGCTTAAGATTTACTCTCCCACCCCTCCCTGACTTATCTTTGCCTCTGTCTGCCTCTCTCACTCCCTCTATGGTGGATGTGGAGACCTACACCTGCTTTGCTTAGGCAGCAGCATGTGTATTTTAAGTGATGCTCATGATCAGCTGATCGGCCTCGGCACGAATTGCAGCCCTCATCTAGCTGATTGCATGTGGAACAGCTGTGGTAATATTCCCATAGCCAATTGCATGGAAACACACTCCAATATTTAGGGACATCATGTTGGTGTTGGGCCTTTTTATTCACCGTGACCAGGAACTTGATCTGTTGTTTGGCAAATAGCATTTCAGATGGATTTGGGATTTACCTCTAACAACATACACTGTGGAAACAGGGCAACACACAGGAGGTAGATGTGCCTGACCTGACTACAGACTGTAAGTGCTGCTATACTGCATTTGGAGTAATGTTGGTTTAACAGGGTGTGTGTGGATATGACTGTCCTACTTGTTTTAATACCTGCCATGTCAGTGCTATGTTTATGAGGAATCCCCATCTGTAGGGTCATCTGCAGACTGGGCAGTGTGTGGTGCCTTTGGTTTCATGTGTTACCCACAGAGCATCTATCTGTGAACTGACCCTGTTACAACAGTAAATGTATGAGGTTATCACAGCAACATGTCAATATTGCCCATGTGTATGTGCTTCCAGCCACAACTCTGTCAACCTTTGTACATATGTCATGCATTAAGAGGTGCATATGTGCTATACACCATAATTAGTGACATCATATCTGATAACAGGCCAGTGAGATATCAGACTGCTACACATTATGTACAGTAGGGGTTATATTTGATGACATAACCTGGACATTCTGTGGTTGTGTGTACAGTACTGAGGTCTGTGTACTTATGGTGAATGTTGACAGTGTGTGTATTAATATGTACTTTGGCCTGTGTACAGACTATGGTAGATGTCATTGTTCTTGGTCCCGTCCTATCTGATGTTACATGCTGCTCCACCGTATGTTACTGTATTAGCTTACATATGTTGTAGGGTCATACACACACAAGTCCCATACCACAGGCAGGCATCGGACCACACTGTGTAGCAGCCCAGTATATGTAGTGTTAGTGTGTGAGTGGCACTTATAAGGATGGTGTTGAACAGATAGTCCATATACTGTAATATTATGCTAGTTTACCATATGTGGCTTTGGCTGTATTCACATTGGTTGTGGTTATGCACTTTCACACAGGTTTATGTTACCCTGTGCTGTGACATGTCTGTAGAGCCTGCTATATATGCAGGTACATGTGCATTCCCCCATAGGAAATGTAGGCCAGTGTTAAGCCAGTCTGCCTGTAGCCTGCACAGTGCTTTGTTACATGCCTAGCAGCTTAGTGTACTTACCCAGTGAGATGTCGTGCCCAGATACTTGCCAGATGTACTGCTGCTGGGCCTCCCTTAACAGTCATGTATGTCAGACAGAGCAGTGGGATGCTGTACAGATGTATGTCAGTATCTAGTGGGTAGTATGTGGCCATGTCACCTGTGTACCAGTGGTTATTATGTGTCAGGACAGACAGGGGGGTATGAATGCATAACCTATGGGGGCAAATGTATACCAGTCATTGTTATACCCATCTATATGGCTCTTAACATCCACATTGTCAGGCTTGGTCCACATGTTTTGCACTAAGGGGTTCTGTGTATACCTATGGACTGTCCAGAGTGTGTCAGAATGCCCACATATATTGGCCAATATCTTTACTGTAGTCCACAGGAGCATTACGTGCTAGCAACTGTACTGTACTATGATGTCCTTAAGATGCCTGTCAGTAGCCAATGGCGCACATGTGAAAAGCAGATGTGACCTCCCACACACACCATGTCTGTGAAGACAATCCCTATTACAGTAGCAATAGTTTACTAATATACCTACTCTACATACCTGACAACCCCTTGACGATGAGGTTGGGACTATAGGGGATGAAGTAGGGCTACACACCAAGTTTAGGACATATGTTGAAAATATATGTGTGTATATATATATATATATATATATATATATATATATATATATATATATATATATATATAATTATCCAGATATCTATATAGTTATGTACACATATACATATAGGCATATATAGATGGGTATGTATATGTACATAGTTATACATATACATACAATATATGTCTACACATATACAGATAGTGATACATATGCACATCAACGTATGGATATCTACATATATATTGACAGTAGTAGGTATATCAGAATAGATATGTATGCACATATAGTTATAGATATCCACATTTATACCAACATAACTAGGCATATCTGCGCACATAGGATGTGCATACATATATAGCTATACAGACATATATCTATATATCTATATCTATATATATATAATATATATATATATATATATATATATATATATATATATACATATATGTATATATATACACATCTATATATATATATGGGTCTACTTCTAATGACCGAAACGCCGATTCGCCGACAGTGAAATAACCGACGCCAGAAAACCGACAACACACAAACCCGACAACGCGAAACACCGAACACCATAACACCGACACACTACACGTAAACAACACAGTACACTACAACACATATCCACTAGCCCTAACCCAAACCCTAACCCTAAGGTCCGACACTACCGCACACTCTCCCTACCTGCACCCTAACCCTAACTCACTTACACACCCCGAACCCCAAGCTCCGACACTACCGCACACTCTCCCTACCTGCACCCTAACCCTAACTCACTTACACACCCCAAACCCCAAGCTCCGACACTACCGCACACTCCCCGTACCTGCACCCTAACCCTAACTCACTTACACACCCCAAACCCCAAGCTCCGACACTACCGCACACTCACCTATCACACACCCTAACCCTACATCCCTGAGTATTGCACACTTACCTGTCCGCTCCCTACTCCTAAATCCCTCACTATCGCATACTTACCAGGTCGCTTACACATTCCCTTGTCGGTCTTCCGTCTGTCGGGATTCGAATGTCGGTCAACCGCGCGTTGTCGGTAGTTTCGTGTCGGTTATTTCCCTGTCGGCGAATCGGCGTTTCGGTCATTAGAAGGAGACCCATATATATATATATATATATATATATATATATGTACACATGAAGAGATGTACACATGGCCATATATATGTAGCACTATACAGATGTGTATATAGACATATGTATGAGTATACATGTGTATGTGCATGTAGACATATATAGACCTATTATATGTATGCGACCATATTCCTGTCATGAGTAAATGTCATGGTTGTGTATACCCTCCCACATGTATCTCACTGTATGTATCTGCTATGTGCACATAAGACAACATATGTGATGTGACAGTCATATTAATAACAAGGACTACACAATTTAGGAACTACAGAAAAATGTTCAATACTACTCAGTATGTGCATTGACAGCTATATTGTTAAAACAACAGCAGTCTTCACAGTGGTCATGGCGTAGTGGTTAAGTGTTGTGACTTCAGTGTAAAGGGTCCTGGGTGCAAGGGCTGTTCATTTTGTTGCTGGGCAGAACAAGGGCTGTCAGATACAGAGTGGTTAAGACAGTTTTGTGCAGCTTTAAGCACATTTGTGTGGGGTTTGTGCAAAGCTAAGTGGTGCTAAGCTATGGGTAAACGTACGGGCACTTACATAGTGTAGGCAGCGCTTACCACTGCGCAAATCAACTTAGCTGTTATATTGCAGCAATGCTGATACTTGCTAAGCATAGCTTTGCCCTGGTAACCAGGACACATAACTCAGTCTGATAACCTTTAATAAGTGTATGTAATGCCATGTAAAATACATGCACATATGTGCTGTTATTACAGTAGTAAGGGGTATAAGTGTCATGTGTGGGACACAGAAGTATATGAGGCCTGTACAGCACTGATATCCATGTGAATGTGTTACATACAAGTGTAGTAGCCCAGGGTATGTGCTGTCACACTGGCATGTAGTGTATCATGGCAGTACTACTGTTCACAGTGCTAACCCAGGCAAGAGCAGAGTTCTTAATGTAGTACTGACAACAGGCACACCTGCAAGCATAGCTGGACACCGAGGCCTCCCTATTGTATCCCTGGTGTGTGAGCTATGTCACAGTATATACCCCTTACTGGGTAATGATCCATCATGTGGAATGTAACTGTAGACTACCACCTGTACAGCACATGTTAGTGAGGGCATTCGACATGTAGTTATGGCATACATATTGTTGTCAAATATCTGTCAATGCACTCATGCTACTGTATAGCTACTTGCCAAGCTGATGTCTGTCAGTCCCTGTACATATGTGCAGATGGCAGGTATCCAGCTGGGATATGTACAGGCAACCTAAGCTTGATTGACACTGACATGTCTGCCTAGCTGTGTAAGAAGTGGCACATATAGGAGAATTCACCCTGTATGCACCATATGCCACAGGTACCTCCACTACACTAACACAGTCAACAGAACATGCTTAGGTATAGGTCTCCATCACAGACACTAACCATGTGTTGTAATACATGTTGCATACATGTCACCTTGACCACCTCAGTGGCCATGTGCAGGAGGCACCTGGGGTATTGGCTGATGCATGTCATTCTCACCCTGAGGGTCATGACAGTAGTGCCTTTTGGTCGATTGCCCACTGCCACCTGGCAGGTGGCAGGATAACACTGTACACACAACCCCTACACAACCCATCTCACCTTGGACAAGAGCTAGGTACACAGCTATGACCACCTGCAAGGATGCACCCCTGTACTGACACGTGTACGTGTGCATGACTGAGTATAGCAGTGTCTGTGTGTTAGCACACCTCTACATGGGAATTCCATGAGGGTATTTACAACCAATGCAACACCCTTTGCCATAGTCAGTTGTGGCTGCTGCTGTATGGGACATTACATGTACCCTGTTAAGCTCCCCCCATACCGGCTACACAAGCCTTGCAGTACCAACACAACAGTGTTTTACAAATGGGGTGATAGACATGGGATACCCATTGTGTTCTGGCATGTGTGTGTAGTTGTGCATGTCCATATATCTGTTGGGTACAGCATACCAAGGCCACATACTCCTATTACAATACCCATTGCCACACAATAGTACAGATAGTGTAGTTGCTGCCCATAGGTGAGGCATGACAATGCAACACCCTACTACATGTGTGGCATGTGCATGAGATGCATATCCCTGTAGTACCAATGTTGGGGTATACTATGGGTTGTATCGCAGTCACGGCCAATGTGTGATGGTGGGTATGGCAGAGTGTCATCATGAATTTCAGGGAGTACAATATCCAGTGGGGGATGTGGGTGCTGTGTACACTGTTATTACACCAAGGTACACCCGGTATATGTCCCATGTACCACGGTATGCTTACCACTGTCACCATCAATCATACAGGTAACTGTTATCACAATCCAACCCAGTTATGAATGTGATGTGTGAAGCCTACCTATAACACATTGGAGACATGGTCAAGTTAGTTAGCAGCGATAGGCCCTGGTATCGCAGATGTGTGTCTGGCTGTTATATGTCTGAAAATGTGTATATGACGGTATGTCACACTACGTATTGTCCAAATGCACCCATTACATCCCCCATTAGCATACTGTACATGTTGGAGGATGTTCTACATGTACCATATAACCTGGGACACACCTCACCCTAAACGCTGTGCCATGTGTGCAATGTAAGCCACACACTTCAGTATCACAACATAGCTAGGTAGGGGTCTACTCCCAGTGTTGCCAAGTAACAGTGTGCATGTATGTGGATGGGTCTACATCATGTTGCAGGGTAAACACGCCTCAGCGGGCCACCTGTCCATGTGGCACAGGCAATAACCGGTTTATTAACCTGTGAAATGTGTTCGACTGTACCCCACATATGTCACAGCCATAGTGTCACCACAGTGACATACCCCATTGTGGAATATGACTGCAGACCATCCTCGTGCTGACACATGTACACCTACAACACAAGTGGATAACATTATAGGGACTGCAATCAACCAGTGTTACTAATAGCTATAATGCATCATTGCTGGATGGCTACACTACCTGCCAAATATGCCTTACACTCTACTCCCTACGGCATGGTACACTGCAGTACTGTAGTACACACTGGTACAGTCACCATGTGCATCAGAACCATATCAGCCTGTCCCTGCATTGATGGTATGGATGAGAGGGATGTGGCACAGGTTTCATCATATGCACAGGGCATCCTAGTGCTGACACATGTACACTTACAACACAAATGGATAACATTATAGAGTCCACAACCAACCAGTGTTACTAACAGCTATAATGCATCATTGCTGGATGGCTACACTACCTGCCAAATATGCCTTACACTCTACTCCCTACAGCATGGTACATTGCAGTACTGTGGTACACTGTAGTACAGTCACCGTGTGCATCAGAACCATATCAGCCTGTCCCTGCATTGATGGTATGGATGACAGGGATGTGGCACAGGTATCATCATATGCACAGGGTGTGATGTTGGTTTGCCAGAGGCTGAGGGTGGGCCATACATTTGACATGATGTGTTTGGGTGAGAGGTGTACTGTTGGGAACTGGGCTAGGTGATGTGTGTGTAGGTATGGGGTTTCCCTAGGTGTGTTTGCATAGTGTGTCGGTATGCATGCACACAGTTCTGCCATGTGGCTGCCCTACACAGGTGTTTATGGACAGCTGCAGACCATACCTGGCATGGTGTGTAGTTTACTGCCTCTGGCCAAGGACATGTGGACTGTGCCTGCCAGGGGTTTCATGGGCACATTCAGGTACAGGCCATGATGTGCTACTCTCACCTGCTGATGAAATTTGTCTGCTGGTACCAGGTCCCTCCTGGGACTGGCCAGGACCACGTGCACGTGGCCTGCTGTGGTGTAGTGTGGACAGCACACCTCCTGCACTGCCAGGGCTGCTACTGCCACTACAGGAGCCCCTTGGTGCCCTAGCATGTCCACATTGACTACCAGCTGTTGGCATTGCTGGCCTGCATCCACATCCACGCGGCCATCACCACACTCCCACCACATGTTCATGCATGGACAGACCATGGTCGATGAGGGCCATCATCTCACCAGACTGTCTATCCATGAACTCAGTTAATCCATGGATGGTACCAGCCAGTTCACGGGTGTTGTCATCTGAAGATGTGAGAGCAGCCCTCTGCAGCTTCAGGCCCTGTCTGTGGTAACATTCTATATGTGCCTGCACCACCATGACAGCTTGAAACATGCTTCTGCTGGTACCAGCTATGTCACCTCTGCCAGGGGCATGATGTCCAGCAGCCCTACCATGATCACCCTGGGACATCTGCCTATGTGGTGGCCTGCCAGACACCTGGCTATGCTGCTGCGACTGGACACAGTAGGCATGGTTACCACACTTTCCTGTGCACTGCCACCGAACGCCAGCTGTCCCTCCACTATGGGCAGTAGTGATGGGGTCTGTATAATCACTGAAACTGTGTGGAGGGGTGGGATGGCTAAAAGGGGGATGTCAAATGTTGGCGCAGTGTTGGCCACTGACAATCCCACTGCACCTCAACATTAATATCATCATCTTCGGTGTCTGTATGGACACCAACATCAGATTGCATGCAGGAGGGACCCTGAACCACCTTGCCACCTGTGGGGAAAATAGTAAATGCACTTTAAAACCTTCACAGGATTGCTTAACAGTACACACACACACACACACACACACACACACACACACACACACACACACACACACACACACACACACATCTCCGTAATACCTAACTGTCCATGGCTTTACTGGCAATTCCATGTATATTTCCATGTTTTACCCTATCCTGTATCACACTTGTTAACATACACACATTGATACCACTCATTAACATCTCAGTCCTCTAAATGCCCACACAAGTGGCCACAACACAAGGCCTGTTACTACTTTACCTGCCTGACCTGTGTGCAGTGGTTTTACATGGCCTCACTGCTGTTATTCGGTATGCACCCTCTGTATGTCCAGACATGATGTGCATGGCCCCTATATGTGTGGGCTAGTATGTTGCATCCATAATATCTCACATGGGTGTGTCATGTGTATGTAATGCTCAGTACATGCCAGATATGCTGCTCCTTCAGCCTATCATGTGACAACTGTAGAATTTGGATACACTCCCTGGTGTTGACTAGTACTTCCCCAATGCATCTGTAGAGCTGCATACGTAGGTTGTAGGTGACCTCTCAGCTGACTGTGATATTAAGGGTGTACCTGGTGTCTACCTTCCCTCTGGATGCCTGTTCCATGCTACAGACCATATTATACTATTTGCTGTCCTGTAATTACACACATGACAGGTATTCCTGGTGTGTAATGTGGCAGTCCATGTCCATGTACCGCATGGTCCCAAAGGGAGATACAGCCATATGAACACCCCACAATCACACATGTGCATACATGGCCGCCCACACAAACACACACATGTACACACACATCCTACATGCATCTATCTCCCTCCACTTCACCAGAGTAACCCTGCAGGCAAGCTAACTAACCACCATGATGCATGCACACACACACACACACACACACACACACACACACACACACACACACACATATACAGGTGAGGTTGCACAATGATAGTACACACAGTCCTCCTATTACCCATCTGCCAACATGCAAAACATATGGTACAGAACAGCATGAAGTTCAGCTTTAGTCAATCCATGCTAGCAACAGTATACATGTGTGTGATGCATGTGCTGTGTCAGTAGATTATGCCCTTTCCCCTGGATACCACTGCACCCATGTACAAAGTATTGCTGTGCACCTGTTCTGCACCCTGCCATGTACTGTGCACCACAACTCACAGGTGTACAACCCATTGTGGAATGTGTAGTACTGTGTCAGTTAGGTTAGCTTTACTTCTCACAGCCCCTATGTTTTTCAGCAACACATACCTGGGATGATATGTGGACTGTTGTCATTGGTGAATGCCTGATGCCTGATTTACAGCTGTCAACATCAACAGACCATGTATGACCACTCCAATACTTTTACACTGACAACCATCAGAGCATACCATGGCTATGGGGGGGTGTACACACCTTTATTGATTTGACACACACATCCTTGATCTGCCATGGGACCATATCACCGCACATCTTAGCAGTACATGAGCCCGATATGTGACATATGTCCTGTACTTTCACATACACTGTCTACATATTGTGTTAGGTGTGTGGCTGTTGACCACAATGCATACACACCATGTGGGCATATGTGTGCACACCCTAATCATGACAGTTTATCACACCTCTTGTTATGCGTACTACAGCAGTCACTGCTCCTGGCAGGGGTATACCAGTGTGGGCCATCTGCATTTGCCAGTCTGTGTTCAGTCTGCCCTACATGTCCCCCTATTCTGCATGATTGCAAGGTCTACTTATGTGCACATCCCATGGTGTTCACACACTGCTGTCACTATTGCTGTGTGGGTAGGGTTATGGCTGCCACAGGTCCTGAACCTGACTATGTGCAGATAGAGCCATTCCTAGCATCCTTAGGATCCCTGCTGCAGTGCATTGGTATGTCATGCTGAAACCCCCCTCCTTCAGCCTTTATGCAGATGCATGACAAGTAAGCCTGACACGTGTCACTTTGCAGTGTCCCATACAATGAACACCACATGTTGCAGCCTAGACCCAGCTGATAATGTGGACTACTGTAATGCCTTATGCCATAGTGCATCTCTGCAGCAGTTGCCATTGTCCTACAGGTTTATACGCTGGTGTTGCACTGTATATGGGTGTTGTTACGAACATGTCCCTACTGTAGGCCATGTCTACCACCAGTATGTTACTCCCTGTAGACACATTCCACAATGACAGGATGTTAGTTATCATGCAGGTGTCTGACATACCCTTCCAATACCCCATCATGGTCACTCCTGTGAGACCGTGCATTTCACAGCAACAATACATGCACATGTACAGCATGCATTCAGGGTAGGTGTGCTATATGTGTGCATGGAATATACCATAACCATTACATGCCTGGTGTGCTGGCAAGCATCTACATAAAACATACTCACCAGCTACAAGTTGCTGCCTTGGTGGTATCCTGGAGGGACCTACATAAGAAGGTGAGAGATGCAATGTCAGTGGCCACACCTGTGGCAGTGCTACAGGTGGGTGCAGTATTACAATACATCAACGGTACAGTCTCATGATACTTCCACATCTGGACATCTGTTTATCACTACAATGCAGCAACACAATATATCTATGACATGTCAGATATGCATGTTCTACCTGTACCAATGCAGATGTATACACAACAGTGGTCTACTGATGTGCCCTGTGTCCTTACCTGCACACTCCTCAGCTGGTGTGTGGGTGACACCCACTCCCACAAAGGAGTCCAGCGGTTGATGGCTATCCGGATGGGCAGGTGCCACGAGGCTGGCCAGGAGCTCCTCCACACGTGTCACGGGGGATGGATGGCATGGCCCTCCCTGTGGTGAGGTGATCCCCCAGCACTGCAGCAGCACACTGATGGGCATTGCAAAGCAGGTCAGTACAATGATGCCGGACCTGCTCATAACTGCGGTTGTGCAGTCCAACATCATTGACCCTGTGGACTAGGTTGTTCCACAGGGCGGTCTGCTCCTGCTGCTCATGTGTGGCCCTGCCAAACAGCACTGGATAGTGCTGGATCAAGTGTGATATCAACACATCATTCTCCGCTTGGGAATAAGTGGACAACCGTGCATGGGCCATCTTGGCTGAAAGACATAAAGATGGAAACAGGTCTGAGCAACTCATACAGCAAGGTTACCACAGTTCGTAATACACATCTCTGTCACCCCCCACCATATGAGCTTCAACAAACTGCACACACAACTCATTAGGTATGGCTACAGCTTACCTACCAGTGGGACAGATATTGTATTGTACCACACTTTCTGCTATGAGATTGTAGCCATGTCCACTGTGTGGACACTGTCATTGCTGGCCTGTTACAGACTATTCACCTGCATGCCATTGTCAGGGCCACTATGGTTCCATATATGCCAGTGGTATGGCTGCTCTGGGATTGCTGCACATCTGACATTCTGTGTTATTGGGGATATCTATGGATGCTGTTGGACATGTACCAGGATCGTGTAGACTATTATTACCAACATATGTTCTATAACAGTGACACAATAACATGTATATGTTCTATTGGCCAGCAGATCCACCTCTCCAAACCCATCTGCCCATGATACCTGCCCACATCACATGTGTGTCCCAACCTGGGGCCTCCTCATGTACTGGTCCAGCAATACCATCAGGTGGAACACCCAGGGGCACACATAGACATGTTCCTGTCCCCTGAGGTCAGGTCTAGGGTCTGTTCCATACCGGGCTTCACAGACACATGTGGGATGTGCTACATCAGTCTGAGGCACACAGTACACATTCACTGGGACAACATGCTCCTCCTGCTCAGCCTCCAGACCAGGCACCTTCAGGACGTGGACTGCTATTGTGAGTAGCAGTGGGTGGGAGGCTTTTTCCTATTTTGCCCATATTGGGGCCCATGGGGAAACCACATCACAGACCACACACACCATCCAGGGTGCTTACCCACCACATGTGTCACATACCACCCCGTAGAATATCCTCTATATCTACCAATCCTGACCATCTCCACAAAGTTACCTGCCATACTTCCCCATATTCCCATTGCATACTTCACATACGAGGACAATGTGGTCCCAACAAGGGACTAACATGTGACATACCCATCCACGTTGCACACACTGCCAGCTGTAGATATCTATGTGTATTGCTATGTGTGCTGGTGCCTCACACATAGCATGTATCACTGTGGTAGTAATATAGGGGACATGTCTTTACATACATATATGTTTGTGTGTGTCTGTATATATGTAGGCATGTGCATATAGGTATATATCTATATATGTGTGTATGTGTATATATATATATATATATATATATATATATATGTGTGTGATGGTGTATATATGTGCACATATATATATATGTCTACACATGGATATCTGTATATTTGTGAACATACATGCTGATATACATATATATCTTTATATATTATATATGTGACATATGTACACATATGCATACCTATATGTGGGGTACATTCAGACATCAGCTCCACAATCTCACAATACCTTTCTGCACAGCTGCACTGTTCTGCCTTGCTACAACACAGACAGATGCCACATATGGATATGGCCTGACATTGGGGGGGTAAATATAGGACCCAATTGCAGGTAACCCTATTACACACCTATGTCATTCTGGCATGCTACATTACAGATTAACCTGAGTATCCTGCAGTGGTGGGCCATGGGTCCCACGTGTCCATCATAATGGCATTACTTCCACCACCACTTAATTATTATTACCACTTAATTATTGGCCACTTAATATATATACTTCCCATTAGACAACACACACTATGATGGCTTACATCTTGTCAGTCAGTGCTGACCTGCACAGTTGGCAGTTATGGCCCACTACCCACAGGGACAGACACTATTGTCCATAGCAGCTGTTTAGTTGAACATCATCACAACAACACCTGATGGCACATATAGATCATTCCACATCATCTATCCCATTATTATGGACCAGGTACTACATTCTGTTACATGTATAAATACTTCACATACCTTTTGTAGGAATGATGTCTTGATGAATGAATGCTGGCTAAATGCCTTTGCCTTAGGTGTTTTTTTTTTTTAGTTTTATGTCTTTCTTTCTCTTTTTTGTCTCTGTCTCTCTCTCTCTCTCTCTCTCTCTCTCTCTCTCTCTCTCTCTCTCTCTCTCTCTCTCTCTCCAGTAAATGGATTGAGCTGCTTTGAATAGCTTGCAGCATGGCTTTAGTAGGTGATGCACATGATCAGGTGATAACCTCTGCACCAGTCAGTGTCCTCCACTTGCTAACTGCATGCAGCTTGCTGTGTAGTACTTCCAATTACCACTGTCATGGCAACCATCTACTATAAATCCCTACATCATGTGGGCGTGGTCCCTTTACCTTTCCTGTGTGATGGACATCCTTCCTGTGTGTGGGCATAAGTGTTACAGTCAGCAGGTAGCAATACCTCTTACAGCAGAACCGGCACACTCAGGGCAGCTACATATTTGTAGGAGGTTCCAGAATTACAGACAGAATGTGAGTAGAGTTGTGTTATGCTTTGTATAGTACTGGTGTAACAGGGTTTGTGTGTACATACCAGTTTACCTTGGAATGCAGTCTGTCTGCATAGCTCTCAGCTGTGGGCCTATCCTCTTGGTGGCCAAAGGTGTGCCTATCATGTTTTGTCTGTCCACCACACAGGTCCTGTGTCAGGTATTTCACTGGCAGTGTGTGTGTGTGTGTGTTGAGTGCTATCAGTACATGGCTACATCCATTTATGTTTCTAACCTCAAATCCCTGACTTAGGGTATGTTACAGACTATCCTGTAACACCAGCGACTTGCTTAGTGTATAGCAACAGTTTTCCACATATGGGCCTGTGTTCCAGCCTCTTTCCTCCACCTACATACCAAGCTTTGCACATATGGCATGCTGTCAGGGGTTGTTCTGTAGTAGGCTGTGAGTATATCACACTGCAATTCCTGCCATCAGTCCACTGCTGTTGTATCCCCCACACATACGGTGGGGCTGGGGTCATATATGCTTGAGCTTCACCTACACAATATATGTGTACCCTTATGCACTCCAGAGGCCAGTGTATGTAACAGTGGTATATGGCCCTGTATTATTGAGTCGGGGGGTGCACCATAAATAACCTAGGCTGTTACAACATGTGGGGTATCACTGACGAGCTGCCTTAAGGTACCTGGATGCACAGTACCATACAATTCACCAATATTTGCATTAGTTACATAAATGGGGTTAATGCAGGCCTACTGCCTCCTGCCATACAGACTGTTCTGTTTGTCAGTGTGCTTGTGATGGCATCAGTTATGCCTTGTTATGTAACAGTTACATCCCATTTGGTCAACTGAAGTCTTTACCACCTACTGATTGTGTACAGAGTGTAGATAGAGGCTGCTGAACTATACACCTGCATTACTTACTGTTGATTGTTTGGTATCCTGTGGCCCAGTCTGTCTTTACTATTGTACTATTTGAAGGGCTTGGCCTGGACAGCAACAGTTGTGAACCTTTCCAGACTACTGTATTAGTATAACTGTTTCACAGTTGCATTACTCTGTTGATATGGATGTCAGTGTCTGAACAGCTATATGACATGGTATATAATTCTGTAATAGTACACAAATAAAGGTTTTCCATTTATGCAAACCTGTGTGTGGTGTTATATCCTATGACCTCTCTGTGGGTATATGTTGCAGGTAATGATTGAAATTTGTATAGGTGGCTCAAACAGTGTCCAGTTGTTAAGGTGTTAACTGTAGGCATAGTGGCTGTTCCATATTGTGTGCACCTTCTACATATGTATCTTACTGTACAGATCTCTGCGTGTGTATGTGTAGTCACATATATATCTATTTATATGTATGTATATATATATATATATATATATATATATATATATATATATATATATATATATATATATATATATATATGTGTGTGTGTGTGTGTGTGTGTGTGTGTGTGTGTGTGTGTGTGTGTGTGTGTGTGTGTGTGTGTGTGTGTGTGTGTGTGTGTGAGTATGTGTATCTGTATCTGCATATATGTGTCTGTGTATATGTATCCTGGGGATGTTGATAGCTTTCACATTGTACATTTCCTATGGGAGCCAGACTGTACTGCATGATATGTCACCAATACCAGCCTGACATCATACAGGTGGGATGTAGTACTGTTAACATCTTGTGCCCATGTCGTGTCAGGTCCTGGTTATAGGATCTGCAACACTTGGTAGTGTATTGCAGGGTGGACGTGTTTGGCTGTCGGGGGTATACCTATTCGTACAAGACGTATATTGTTTGAGGCCTCTCAACCCCATTAACGGTGCATGTGGACATATATGTTTTAGTTATTTTCCCATTGTTATCTACAGATGTATGTCCATATATACCTATGTGTATATATATATATATATATATATATATATATATATATATATATATATATATACATATATAGATATGATGTATCTGTTTAGATATTAATATATTTACACACACACACACATGCATCTAAATGCTGAAATACATTCTCTGTAGTGTTGAATGACTGGGCTGGATGATATGTTTGTGGATACATCAGGGTTATGTATATCTGACATGGCTTAGTGGTAAATCCCTTTGTCTATGGTGTGCAGGGTCCTGGATTCGACCCTTGCAGAGGCTGTTTATTTTTTTTGATGGGCAGAATATGGGCCGTTAGATACAGAGTAATTAAGGCACTTTAAAGCAGTTATAAGTAGGTTTGCATGGAGGTAAGCACTGCTAACTTCCAGTTACAGATTCTTATACTCAGTTAGCTTCTAAATTGCTTAACCTGTGTAGGCATTGCTTACCCCCACGCAAACAGGCTTAAACCTGCTTACTGCTGCTTAAAAGTGCTTACTCCTGCTTACACCCGTGCTAATTTCTTTAAAATAAAAGAAAAAGGGGGTGATAGGAAAGTGGTGAAAAAAGGGGCACAAAGAGGGAAAAACAGTAGAGAAAATAGCCAGGGATGTGCAGGAAGGGTGTAGAGAAGGTCCATAGCTGCCCATTTCTTCTACAGCAACAGCTGTGCATATACACTGAATTTGGAAGTAGATTTGGACACTCAAACCCCTGGAAGGGGGTGAGGACAACAATAATACATTGTGATGCCAGTTAGACCAGATTACATGTGCCCAGTGGACACGTGTGTGAAATAGACAGCTATGTATGGGGCGTGATTTTTTTGTGGGAACAGATTGCCCTTTTTTTTCAGGTGAGAGTGGGATGTTGGGGAGGGGTAGTAGGTATATTTGGGGAGGTAGGTTGGGTAGGTTAACAGGCAAGACAAACAAGACGCATACAGGGGCAGTATATGCACATGTGAGGGGTAAACACCTTGATGGGGAGGGCGTGTTAGGAAATTGGAAGCCCATAAGCCCCCTAGTGATAACAGTGGGATTGAGGTCCCCACCCATGGGCAGTCACCACTGCACCTTCACAGCCCCGAAGGTGGCTGTGCTGGGGGCTGAGTCACAGAGCCAGGCTCACTCTCTAATTGTGACATGCAGCCCTCGAGCTGGCGTAGAAGATCACCAAACTGCTGGTTCATCTCTCTATGCCCCACGACCCCAACCTGGCGATGGAAGACAGGTGCCTGTCCATGCCTACTCCCAGGGGGGTGTGAGCCCCATCCCCTGAGGCGGTTCCATCTGTAGGTGGTGCAGGTCCAATGGACAGGAAGGTCCTGGGTTGGGTCCCAGACATGCTGGTGCCTGATGCCATGGCTAGCTGAAGTGGGACAGGTGGGTCTGCTGGGACTGGCCTTCCCAAGCGTGTTATTGTGTTTAGAATTCATTATCATATGTGTGTTAGTAATAGTCAGCACATTCCAGGGTTATTTATAACAGCATGCATATATATTCCCATTAACCCAGACACCAGATACGGAGCAGTTGCATACCAAACAGAACACATGCATATATGAGACCACAGTGGTCATAAGAAGAGCATGCAGGTACATTGATGGCACCATGCCACCAATGTTGGAATAATTCAATATAGCACATGCATGGGAACCATTAAAATATTTATCAAACAATTGGATATTATCAAAACATAGGAGTCATTACATTCCAGTTGGGGTGGGTATGTTGATTATTGTTGGAGATATGGTGGGGGAAGAGAAAGATGTCAATTAACAACTAGTATATTCCTGTAGTCCACATTACTTTCCTAGTCAGTGCTGTTATCTGTACTTTACAAGTCTTACTATACTACCCTATAGCCTTAGTTTGGACAGTGATAAGGCTGTCATCATCGTTACACATGAACCGGTTTTACCTGCAGTATACACCTCTTACCTGGTGTACCTGTGGAGGGAATGTTTGTTAACACTAACTGTTTCTACACATACTCCCAGATTCTGGGTTGATGTTGTGCACATGGGTATCCTACGCTTTCTGCACAGACTCTGGCCATGTGTTGACCACATGCTGGTGTGCCAGGACATATCTAGAATATTGCCCTCTTCCACCTTTTGTGACCTGACACACACATATACATGCTTTCCTACACAATTATATTATGTAGCACAGTGTGGGTGACAGTGACCAGTGATACTTTATTATTCAGGAAAACTGCAACACTCACAATTCCCTACAACACCAGAGTGAACAGTACCAGTACAGGTTATTATGGTCTGTATTTCTCAGCACAGTGTTCGTATCCGATGTACCTGTGGAAGCAATGTTTGTTAGCACTACCTGACCGTTGCCACACAATGTTCCAGATTACAAATTAGTATTATGCACATACATCTCACTCTGTTACTGTACACACTCTGGTCACAGCTTGACAACATGGGAGTGTAGATAGGACATACTTGACATATTACTCTCCTAACAGTTTCAGGGGTGCTACAGTAACAGGTGTGTTCTCATTGATGTTTGTCAATCACTTGTATTCCCTGTTTGCTGGCTAAACATCTGGGATAATCCCACAGATTTACCAGGGGGACAGGCAGCAGATATGGGCCCATATACTGGACATTCTATACAGTTGTGGGGTATGAATCTGTATGCAGTCTAATTCCACTCCCAGGATTCAGATCATGGCTGTGTCTGCTACAACTTAAACATTGTCCATCACAGTTGTGTCTGCTATATTGATATTGCTGTATATCTCCAGTCTGTTTTCTGTCTTATTAATTCCCTGTGCTTATGCATTCTGACCTCATATAACAACACTCATACAGATTTCCTAGACAGTTATATGTTGTAGGACAGTGTGGGCGACAAATATTGTTTAATACTTCATTATTCAGAACAACTGCATCAGTCGCAATGCCATACAATACCACTATGAACAGTACCAGTACTGGGTATCATCCTTGTATTTCTGGGCACAGTGTTGGTATCTGACAGACCTGTGGGAGGAATGTTTATTATCACTGCCTGAATGTTCCCACACACAGTACCAGATTCCACATTACTATTATGCACAAACATCTCACTCTGTTACTGTACACACTCTGACCACAGCTTGACAAGTTGGGGTGTAAATGGGACATACATGCCTTCTTAGTGACATAAGGTATTGGGGAGTTGCTAGTGTGCCAGCTTTGTTCTCATAGATGTGTGTCAATCAGTTGCATTTCCTGTTTGCTGACTATACGTCTGGGATCATCCCACTGATTTCCCAGTGGGACAGGTTGATAGGCAACAGATATGGGCCAGTTTAATATACATTCTGGACATATCTGT
Organism: Protopterus annectens; assembly: GCF_019279795.1. Taxonomy (NCBI): domain Eukaryota; kingdom Metazoa; phylum Chordata; order Ceratodontiformes; family Protopteridae; genus Protopterus; species Protopterus annectens. Next base: position 217,192,604 of record NC_056750.1, on the reverse strand, counting down.
ACAGTTGTGGGGTATGATTCTGCCATATTCTCTAGTGTATGAAGTACTTGCATTGAACAATATAGGTTTTATACAGGCAATTAATTTACTACTACTTTTAGTTTTATTTCCTATGACAGTAAATGCATGAGTATTACTGACCTGCCTCATGTTGCAACCTCGTCAGGCAACTAATGTGGGCCTCCTGGTTCACAGCCCACTCCACTGCAGCTGTGGGGGACATAAGAGGAATATTTAGCCATACCTATCCATGATATACCTGAACTGGCAATTATTACACACATACTGGGGTGATACACATGACTGGAACATCCCCTGCCACTCTAGCCTCTTGGCGCCACTCCTCCAAGAGGTCCCCCTTATGCCGCTTCAGGTCAGCATAGTGGTGCCTGACCTGCTCTCCAGTTCAGGGTATGCCAGTGGCACTGGTGAGGTCAGGGGCAAGATGGTCCGAGGCCTCTGCCTTATATTGGGAGCCCTGGTACTGGCCCTGCAGCAGTCTCTGATCATGGTCTTTGACAAGGAGTTCTGCCATGACCTTGGACTCCTGAATGCACCAGTGCTGCACCCAAAAGTGCACACCTTCTCCCTTTACTGCTATAGTGCCTGCAAGGGAAAGCTACAACCAGTTATGAGATGTATTCCCACCTCTTGGGTTAAGTAGGGATGATTTCCCACACTTTTCTGTGATTGGCCGGTTTTGAAAAGGCTAAACTATGGGCAAACCTGCTTGCCTAAGGTTGGCATTTTTAAAGGGGTATACCACTGGGCACAAAGAGTTAGCTGGTCTGCACATTGCTTACACCTCCTATGCTGGCCTGTGCAATGCTTAGTGTTCCTTACATTAGAATTTGCATTATATTTCCTTTTTGGCATTGATTTCTTATTCATTACATTTTATATATCTGCCTGGTATCCATGCTTAATGTGTACACACACTCTATGGGGGTCCTTGTGTTTTATTGGGGACTTCAACACTCTATTACAGTTACACCTCACTTCTGGGCTTACTGCTGTACTCCAGTTCACATATTTATGTTATGTAGTGGGTTATGGAACATATGACAGTATACTGATTCCCTTCACAGGTTTAGTTTGATTTTACTATGGTGAAGACTTGTTTACTGATGCCTCATTCTTCTGTACTTCTGTGATGGCTTGGTGGCTAACAACTGTGACTATGGTGTATAGGATCCTGGGACTGAGACTTGCATGGCTGTTTATTTTGTTGATGGGCAGAACAAGGACCGTTGGATACAGAGTGATTAAGGCACTTATGAGCATTTGTAAGCGGGTTTGCGTGAGGGTAAGCAATGCTAACCTGCCGTTACATCTGCTTACAGAGAGTTAGCTTTAGAACTGCTTAACCAGTGTAGGCATTGCTTACCATCACGCAAATGGGCTTAAGCCCACTTAGTGCTTAAATATGCTTACTACTACTTATTTGTGCTTAAACCTGCTTACTAGTGCCTTACTCATTATGACGCTGACACCTCACATGTGCATTTACTGCAGTACATCAGTTCATAAAATTATGTTATTTAGTGGGTTATGCAACATAAATATTACTTATAATGTGCTTTGCCATGGAAAATGGAGTCTGCTTCAGTGGGACTCGAAACGCGAATGCCTGCTTGTAAGGCGAATGCTCTGCCCACGACACTATTGCTATGCTGCTTTACTTGCATATATCTTCCTTGTTATCCTCTTCAGCCATTTAACCTGCATTAACCGTAGCTAAGCGATGGGCACACCCGCGCACCAACGGTTAGCCTTCATGGGATTTAAAAAAAAAATAAAGGGTTTGTTCATTTTATTTATGTATACTGTTGCTGTTGTACACAAGGAGGACTGTTGGTAGGGATATGTGGACACCTATGAGCGATCTCACTCATTTCTTACCCCTTTCTGCTGTTCTTCATTGCGGGGAGGTGTATATTCTGAGAGCTCTGCTCTCTGACACACCCCCTGCACTCTTATACGCTCCGTGTAAGCATAGGAGCTCAGGTAGCGTGCCTCATTATTATGCATGGTGCGCTGCTGTACTGCTCCTAGACGACCACCTCCATGCAGGACTAAGCCAGTCCTGCACAGAGGAATAGTAAATCCGGGGGAATGTCTTTGTATAATGCCTCCGTGCTGCCCTTCCACATTTTTGTGGTATCCTGGGGCTTTTTCTGATGTACTGCACATGCGTATGGGATTTGTGTTCCCATGCTTACACAGTATATCAGTGCTGTGCAAAGGAAGCAACGGAGAAAGGAAGATCTCCGTTGCTTTTTTTTTTTTTTTTTTTTTTTAATTGAAAACAAAAAAAAAAAAAAAACCCACAGAAAAACAGGAGACTTTTAACGAATAAAGGAGAGCCAGCAAAGGAAAAATTAAAGGATAATCCGGCAAGTTTCTATAGTTTTGCAGAAAATACCTGATTATCCTTTTATTTTTGTCTGCACTGTCTCCCTCATTCGTTTCAGGTCTTCTGTTTTCTTTTTTTGTTTGTTTTAAAAAAGAAAAGTAAAAAAAAATTACGAGATATACTAATGGGAAAAGATCCGGGCGACCAGACTTTTTCCCGTTGGAATATTCTCAGATTTACAATGGGCATGCTGGTTGGGCTGGCCAATCAGCATGCTTGTTTTTTAATATTGATAGCCAGTCATTGTATAATAGGAATGTTACCTCATGTTCTTGTTGTAGTGCATAACAACCCCTGATAATCAGAATTGAATGCTGTAAAAATATTTATCCCATCTTATCCCACTAAAGATTTTGGAAGTGAAGTAGATAACTATAAATCATCTTGCCTATCAGCATTTCATGCTGGATTTATGTACTTTGCAATCAGTTTGCTTCATGCACTAAAAGATTACTTTTGCAGCTTTCTGGTGTGCTAGTTTTTACTTTACATTTATTCCCAAAATGACAAATAGTTGAACTGTTGTATTTTATTAAACTTCTGTAAAATGTAGGCATGTCGTACCACATAAGTTGATAACATTATATTGTTTTAACACTACCTCACTCTGCTCAGCTTCCTGTTGTTTGTGTTTGCAGACTCCAACCTCAGTATGTAGTCCTGAATGTATTACTGGACACAGAAAGGTAACAATCCGGGGTCAGCCTGTGTGCTGCTTTGACTGTGTAGCTTGTTCCATTGGGGAGATTGCTAATGAGTCAGGTAAGTTATACATGACTGTACATTAAACTGTAGTATATTAAATAACTAAAGATGACAAAAAATAATTATTCTTTGTAGATGTACCTGCATGTGGTTTGCAAAAAAGTGCAATAAGAAAACGACTCGACTTAGATTCAGCAAATAAGCAAGAGTTGCTGCCTTAATATAGGCAAACACAATAGGAGAAACAAGCCTAAGAAAATAAATATCAAATTAAACTTGACAATGGACAAGTTAGAATTAAACTATCAAGTCATACAAATAGACAAAAAATAAATAGTTGCACATTTTCTTTAATAATATAGTGAAGAGAATGACAGTATTACTTACAAACTATTTTAGATCATGTCATTTGATAACCTGAATTAAAGCAAGAAGAGTAACAGTCCTCCAGATTCTGCATGCCTTGCATGGCATGCAGGATTAGTGTAGGAGCTCCAGCAGGCAATATGTCTGCCGTGCGATCCAGGAACAGCCTGCAGGGGCGTGCATGAGTGCTCCTGCACTAGTCCTGCCCGGACTATGCCCCTGTATGCAAATCACCCCATTTGCAGGACAAATCCATGCAAATCGGTGAATTTGCAATTCAGGAAGCTTGAAACCGGCTGTGCAGGACTAGTGTAATCTGTAGAAATGTACTTGGTTAGTAACCGAGTACATGCCTGCAAAATCCAAAGAGGAGCCATGACAGCTCCAAATAAAGGCTGCATATCAGTCAGGAAGCATGCCAATGGCCAAGTATAAGGCCAGTAGCATTGCAAACAGCCTAAAAAATAAAAAAGTCAACTTTTATTTTTTTTTTTGCCGATCTCGATTGTTTAAGCGTAGGGCAGCAGCACGCAAACAGGATCGGCAGGAAATAATAAAATAAACCTAAAATAAGCATTCTAACTAAAATCACTATTCTGCCATGAAAGACAATGGCAGGCAGAAGACAACATGGCCAGTGAGTAGTGATTGCTAAGGGGGGAGGCTCAGTGTGAGACATGTAACTATGCATTAGCAGGCAATCCTATGCAAATGAGGGGAATGATAGTGAATCCCAGTTTTCCCCAGCATGATAGTTAGGCCCCAACAGAGTAAAAGTAGGAATAGCTTGGTGCAAGCCTAGGAGTTAGCTGACATTATGGGGGAGGGGTGTCAGGCATACTGTAAGTGGATTGGAGCCCTGTGGCTCAGGTTTGCTCCTAGCTAAGCACAGCTAAGCAAGGGGGTGTGTCTGAGTCTGCCTAGCACTCTTTACATTGCCTAAGTGGGTGGTATAAAAAAAAATTTAAACCAGGAAATAGCAGCTCTATGCACATTTGAGCACTCTGTGCGGCATGCCCCCGGGCTTAAACAGGAAGGCAATGGGAAGGGAAAACAGTAGTAGGAAGGTAATCTAGGAGAACTAGCATAGCTGGCAGGTGAAATGTATCAGAATCAGCCAATTACACAGGCAGCAGACCAGTCCAACCCAGAACACTACTATAAACTATGCAAACACCTTCCCCTCTGGTTTTTCTCACACTCTACACCACCGGTGTATACAAGCGGAGAACTTTTAACAAACAAAACAACAAAATGATAGGGACTGCAATAGCTATCATACAACAACTTGTGGAAGAAGCTGAGGGTGGTGGGGATGTGAATGCTGTCGACCAACCCACATTGAGGAGATGGAGAAGAGTGTACAGACCCAGGGTTACCTACCAGGGGCTACATGAGCTGGAGATAGTGGAGCACTATAGGGTAGACAGGGACCTCCTACAGCAAATTGTTGAGCTGTGCCAGCCACACCTGACACACAGAACTAACAGGCGGGAACCCATCTCAGTGGATATCAAGGTATGTGTAGGCCTAAGAATACTAGCTACAGGTACCTTCCAAAAGCCAGCTGGGGATATGATGGGGATTTCACAGGCATCAGCATCCAGGGTACTCCACCAGTTCCTGTATGCCATATCAGCACATGTCGGTGAGCACATATATTTCCCTAACACCCGTGAGGTGTTGGCCAGCAATATGCAACTGTTCCACCAAATAGCAGAATACCCTGAGGTAGTAGGTGCTATAGACTGCATGCACATATACATCAAAGCACCACCCAGTGAGTGGGGCAGGGTCTACATCAACCGCAAGGGCTTCCCCTCCATCAACTGCCAGGTTGTGTGCAATGCCTAGGGCATAATAAGGAATGTGTATGCTGGCTGCCCTGGAAGTTATCATGATTCCCATATCTGGCATCTGACGCAGCTGTACCAGAGAATTGCCAATGGGGACATCCCTCATGATCACCTAGTGGGGGATGCTGGATACGCACTGGAGCCGTGGCTGATGACACCCATCAGAAATGCACACACACACGAACAAGAACTCCATAATGAGGCACAAGCACAGACCAGAATTATAGTAGAGTGTGTGTTTGGGATGCTCAAGTCAGGGTTCCAGTGCCTGGACACATCCGGTGGACCCTTGCAGTACTCACCAGCTACACATACCCAAATTGTCATCGTATGTGCCATGCTACACAATATGATCCTGCGGAAACAGCTGCAGCAGGAACAGCATGGGACAGGGCCACACAGCCCCCCACCATTGCCAAGGCCTGCACAGGCAAAGCATGACTCAGAGGAGGAACAACCTGAGCCTGCCCCAGTAGACAGAAGGAGGCATGCCCAGTATGCCCTGGCCTTGGCAAAGAGGCAATGCATAGCACATACACTGACACAGGAGAGACCCAGGGAATAACACCTCTCTCTGACTCTCACATACAGTAAAAGAGATGCCAAACATGATACTACCTGTGCTCAACCATGTGTAGGGAGTGTACTATTTGCATCTGACAGAGGCAGCCCTGCAGCACTACCCTCAATACTGGGACACCCACAAGGTAAGTGACTCATACATGCCAGTCAGGGGGGTTCACATACCTAACAACAGTCACAGCCAGCAGGACAGGTGTAGACAAACACAAACAAAGGCTGTGCTATGGCCTCTGAATGATGCCTATGGGTAACCTCCCCCCCAGGCCTACATAGACAGACTACAGCAGGTCAAGCAGTGGGATGTTAGTTCTGAAGGGTAGAAAGTCAGAAACTAATATGTAGGTAAATCAAAGCTAAGATCTGCAGTACACTGGTATGCATGATAAGTTAGAATACAGAATGAAATGGAGTACCTGACATACCAGTATAGTCATAGCAAATGTGTACAAGTGTCAGGTGTGCCCCCCCCAACCTACGTATTAATGTAATAACAGTCAGGTGTAACCCCCCAATCCTGTGTAGAAATCTAGAAATAGGTGTGCCCCCCCATCCTATGTAGACATGAAGTAACAGTCAGGTGCCCCCCCCAATCCTGTGTAGAAATGTAGAAGTAGTCAGATGTGCCCCCCCATCCTACGTAGAAATGTAGTAACAGTCAGGTATGCCCCCCCAATCCTGTGTAGAAATGTAGAAATAGTCAGGTGTCCCCCCCCCCCATCCTACGTAGAAATGTAGTAACAGTCAGGTGAGCCCCCAATCATGTGTAGAAATGTAGAAATAGTCAGGTGTGCCCCCCCATCCTACGTAGTAATGTAGTAACAGTCAGGTGTGACCCCCCAATCCTGTGTTGATATGTAGAAATAGTAAGGTGGGCCCCACCCCCAATTTTGTGTAGGAATGCAGAAACAGTCAGGCATGCTCCCCCAACCCTACTTAATTATGTAGTACCAGTCTGATGTGCCCCGCAACCCCCCAATGTGATGTACATATGTCGTAACAGTCAGGTGTGCCCCCCACAACTCTATGTAGAAATGTAGTAACATGTACTTGTAGGTCTAATACCAGTGAAGCACAGATGCACAGAGGTGGCCAAGGTAGCAGGATAGATTGTAGCATCTGCACAATATGCAGGTATGTGTGTTAGGTTGGTGTGTGTTTCATATTGTGTGAGAGTGGCTGGTATGTATACATGTTGAGGTAAGCCTGGTGGCCATTGCCCACTACCGCTGATGATAGGGACAAGTCCTCACAACTAAAGTGCCATACACACTACCCATCAGTATAACACAAGCTAGCAGTAAGCCATTGCAAATGTATGGTGGTAATATGTAGCATCATCTGAAAGACTGACATGGCTGTTGGTCTACATATACAAGCAGTACACAGGGGAAAGTAGCCCAGACATAAAGTATATATTGTGTCACTTTGAAATGGATACACCCTTGGAAACGTACATACAGGTATGCATCACATTATTTGGTCCTGTAGTAGGTTATACTGGTGTTGTCTGCCCAAACACTCACAGATCACAAAGGAGGTAGGACTGATGTATTGGGAAACAGCTGATGTACCTGCACATGCAAGCATAACTGGAATGCCCAATGCATATCTGTGTGGCAGGTGCAAGTAGTGCCCATAGCACACATGCACCCAGCTCATGCAAACACCACCCAATGGCACCTCTATGGTCATATCCCTGAGGTGGGGAATGGGTACAGTAAGACCCCACCTGTATATGGCAATAGTGGACGATTGCAGCATGCAGTGCAGGTGTCCCATGCAGGTGTGTCCCTAGCGGTAGGTAGCACCCTGCCACCATCCACACCACCTGAGCAAGACTGTTAGGAGGTATTGGCATGAACACCTATCACACCTACCCTGTCACCCCAGGGGACTATACTGTACGGTGGTCTGGGACTGTAGGACTGACAGAATGCAACAGCCTGCCACATCTGGCATGCAGCAACACCTAATGCCCCACAGGCATCTGCCAAAGGCCTGTGTCTCACATGTACTACCAATGCATGTTATGTCACGGACACCCAAATAACAACATAACACACTCCACATAAGCCATATGCAAGGACATGTGGACAAACCACAGTAACATGTCCACCATGTCCTACTGCATGAACTGTGGACCAACACTAACACACACCTGTGATGGGGTGATACCCTTAGGGAAAGTATCAGAGAATGTATGCATAATGTACGGAAGAGGTTAGAATAACAGGGGGGGAGCATGGGCAGCATGGAATGTGCAGGGTCCAACACCAAGCTGTGTGCACAAACTATCCCTGGCTGCAAACACATACATGGGTGTCTACACACCTGCCCGTACATCAGAATAGGGTAAATGTCCTGACCCATGGTCCCTGCCCCTGGCTGACTTGTGTGAATCTGTACAGCTGTGAGGCATTGCCACAGCAAGATAAGCCCATACTGTCATGCTGATGGGCGTACAAGTATGGGATCCTCTGCCAGTATTGTACCAAGGTGCTGAACCAGATACACAAACCCAGCACCAAGTGTCTGCAGCTCTCCCACCAGAATGGCATAACTTACCATGAATACGTAGGTGTCTGCCCACAATACCGGACTCAGCTGCAGTCACCCTTGTCCCCCAAGACATCACTGTGAGCAAGAATGTCCACCTGACAGTACATGAAGACAGAAAACTTCACTGTGTATAACAATACGTCTGAATATCTCTGCTAACAGCAGTACCATGCAGCTGAAGCAGCACAGACCCAATCACCTACATTACACACTATCCCCTGCACAGTTTGTCCCCATATTACCAAATGATCGACGGATACCCTGCAGAAACAGTATGCTACCTGTAGGTGTACAACACAAAGGTCTGCATTGCAATACAAACTACCTGAACTCGATCCACACATAGGTTCATAGGTTCATAGGTAAGTACTAGGCTATTGGCCCTAGGGCCTATATAAGCCTAGCCAAACGGTACCCTGGCTTTTGCCACCCAAGAAAATTATTTTCCTGTACCCCTGTCAAGCAGAGCCACAGATGTGATCCCCGGGGTGAATTTCCTATCTCCCATCCAATCATCAAGATTTTTCTTGAAGAGTGCTAATAAGGAGCTTTGTTTGATATAGATAGGTAGTTTGTTTCAGAGTATGGGAAGTCTCTGAGACAGGAATCTATCCCTCCAGCATGTTCTGTTTATTGTGGTGGCAATGTTTAGGCTCCTAGAGCGTGTAGCTCGGAGGGATTGGGATTTCTTTATGTGGAGCATGTCCAACAGCTCTGGGTTTGATATAGCTTTGTATGTTAGGCAGAGATCGCCTCTGAGTAGGCGATATGCGACAGAGTAAAGCTGGAGTTTTTTTGAGATGGTCTGCGTAGGGCATCTGTCTGAGGCTGGTAATCCTCTTTGTGAGGTATTTCTGTGGCCTTTTCAGTTGTTGTAGATGTCTTATGAGGTACATACCAAAAGGGGCGTTGTACTCTATAATGGGTCTAATGAGTGATGAGTAGAGGGGAACAATGCCCTCTTTTTTCCTGGATGAGAAACCTTTTGTGATGAGGTGTGCCATGTAGAAGGATTTCCTGACTACTGTGGCAATGTAATTATCAAAGGAGAGTCTACTGTCCAACTGTGTCCCAAGGTCTCTTATCACACTTTTGGTGTTAAGTAGACGACCGCTTATGTGGTCATTCATGGGTACAGTGTTTTTACCAAAAGGGATGACAATGCACATTTTGGCATTGAGCTTGAGTCCATGGCTTTGACACCAGGCATCTGTCTCAGTGAGGCCCTTTTGTAGGATGCCTACATCATTAGGAGATTTGATTATGGCTCCTAGTTTGCAGTCATCTGTGAACTTTGTTAGCCAAAGATCTTCTGTGTTAGCCTGTACTTCAGAGAAGTAGATACCAAGCAGGAGAGGACTTAGGACTGAACCCTGTGGTACTCCACTTGTCACTGGTCTGAAGTTGGATTTAGAGTCTGCTACTTTCTCAGTGTGGTTCGGTCAGTGAGCCAGTTGGCAGCCCATCTTGTGACATATGGATTTATACCTAGTTTAGTGAGGTTGTCTATAATTCGAGAGTGGGGGATGGTGTCAAAAGCCTTGGTGAGATCTAGATAGGCTGTGTGTACCACCTTACCCTCATCTACAGCTTTGGTGACCGCTTCAAAGAAGTCTATCTGGTTTAGGAGACATGATCTGCCTTTTACATACCCGAACTGGGTAGGGTCCAGAGTTTGGAGATTACCAATGTCATTGTTTATAAGTTCCATGATGATATACTCCACGGCCTTGCAGACCAGGCTCATCAGGCTAATGGGGCGGTAGTTCCCGGGGTCCATGGTGGCTCCCCTTTTGTGGAGTGGGATAACCGTTGCTGTGCGCCATTCAGTGGGCACAATGCCTGAGGTGAGGCTATGATTGAACATGGTACTTAGGTGGGGTGCCAGTTCATTCTGTAGTTCATGTAGAACGCAGCCTGGGATGTTGTCATTTAATACAGACAGGCATACTGGGCATGCTCACACACTTAGAGAAATTAAGGCAATGTCAGTCAACAACATACTGAAAAGTCATACTGGGCATGCTCACACACTTAAACAAATGAAGGCCATGTCTGCAAACACCAGTGGACCAGACATATCTGGCAGTCGCAGATGTTAGTGCAGACACTCCTCAGTATGCACCACTCATGCTTTGCACACACAGTGGATAGGAATACAGACATATATCTAAGGACAACACACTATAATAAGCCAAAGGTAGACATACATAGATGTGTGGAAGAGGGTGACTATGACAAGGAGCCATCCAGGCCTGTCCCACCCAGCACACAGCCAAAGGGCCACAACCACATGAGGTTCAGATGTCACTCACTGCAGATACTAGCCACCAGTATCTGTCAAGATTACAGACTATGTGGTACAAGTGCTAGCTATGCAACATGACCATACAAGGAAGTAGTCATCTAGCAGCTGTATACATGTACCTTAGGCTACTCACACTCCCTACAATTCAAATGCCCAACTTTATCAAGGCTGCTAATGTCATCCACCTAGAAATACACCTCTGGGAAGGTTGTAGCCCAGTAATCTCCGTAGCATGTCCCATAACTGTGCACTGTTGTAGTGTGATAAAATAGGTAAGAGTTCTAATCTCAGACTTGGCAAGTGTGTGTGTGTGTGTGTGTGTGTGTGTGTGTGTGTGTCTGTGTAGAGAGCAATTCCTTTTAGGCTACTCACACTCCCTACAATTTGAATGCCCTACTTTGTCAAGGCTGTTGATGTCATTCACCTAGAAATACACCTCTGGGAAGGTTGTCGCCCAGTAATCTCTGTAGCGCATCCCATAACTGCGTACTGCTGTAGTGTGATAAATTCATTAGGTAAGAGTTATAATCCCAGACTTGGCAAGTGTGTGTGTGTGTGTATGTGTGTATGTGTGTGTGTCTCTGTGTGTGTGTGTGTGTGTGTGTGTGTGTGTGTGTGTGTGTGTGTGTGTGTGTGTGTGTGTCTGTCCCTGTCTGTGAAGAGAGCAATTCCTTTAAGGCTACTCACACTCCATACAATTCGAATGCCCTACTTTGTCAAGGCTGCTGATGTCATCCACCTAGAAATACACCTCTGGGAAGGTTGTAGCACAGTAATCTCCATAGTGAGTCCTATAACTGTGTACTGCTGTAGTATGAGAAAATAGTTAGGTAGGAGTTCTAATCCAAGACTTGGCAAGTGTGTGTGTGTGTGTGTGTGTGTGTGTGTGTGTGTGTGTGTGTGTGTGTGTGTGTGTGTGTCTGTCTGTCTGTCTTTGTAGAGAGCAATTCCTTTTAGGCTACTCACACTCCCTACAATTCAAATGCCCTACTTTGTCAAGGCTGCTGATGTCATCCACCTAGAAATATACCTGTGGGAAGGTTGTAGCCCAGTAATCTTCACAGAGCCTCCTGTAAATGCGTACTGCTGTAGTGTGATAAAGTAGTTAGCTAGGTGTTCTAATCCCAAACATGGCAAGTGTGTGTGTGTGTGTTTGTGTGTGTAGAGAGCAATGTATTTTAGGCTAGTCACACTCAATACAATTCAAATGCCCTACTTTGGCAATCCTACTGATGCCATTCACTGTGATATACACCTTTGGGGAAGGGCCACTCCAGCAATCCCTGTGGTGCGTTCTATAACATCATCATGCTGTAGTGTGATATAGAACTCTGGTAGGGGTTCTATTCCCACACATGGCAGTTGTGGATGTTTTGTGTGTGTTTCTATGTCTGTGTAGGGAGCAATGCATTTTAGGCTAGTCACACTCAGTGCAATTCAAATGCCCTACTTTGGCAATCCTGCTGATGTCATTCACTGTGAAATACACCTTTGGGGAAGGAGTACTCCAGTAATCTCTGTGGCACGTCCTATAACAGCATAGTGCTGTAGTGTAATATTCTAGTTAGGTAAGAGATCTAATCCCAGACATGACAGGTGTGTGTGCGTGTGTGCGTGTGTGCATGCGTGTGTGTGTGTGTGTGTGTGTGTGTGTGTGTGTGTGTGTGTGTGTGTGTGTGTGTGTGTGTGTGTGTGTGTGTGTGTTTGTCATTCGTATCCTGTGTGAAGGAGGTTGTGAGTGTGTAACAACTGGACTCAATGTGGAGCGGGTTTTGCAAACTTCTTATATGGTGGGCCAATTATATATCACAATGTCCACCGTACAGTGATAACAGATGTGAAATAGCCGAGAGGCTGGGGTGCAAATCCATACCTCTAAGTGTGACATCAATGCCAGCTAAACAATGTTAGCAACCCTTGTATTACCCAGGGAAAATTCTCAACCCATGTCTCATACACACACACACACACACACACACACACACACACACACACACACACACACACACACACACAGACACACACACACACACACACACACACACACACACACACATGCACACACGCACACACACACACTTGCATAGGCAACAGCCGCTATGTTGGGAGTACCCTGCATATTGCCCACTGATAGTAACCATGGTGTTATTGCAGAGGGCTACAGAGGGCATGGCACCCTGTCCATTAGTCCAATATGCATGTACATGCTGACATTGCACCTCCCCCATGTTGACAACTGGACACCTGCAACACCTGTGGTGCCATCAAATGTGACCCACAAAGGACATACCATGCCTGAAACACAAGCCCTGTATAGACAGATGCCACTGACACCAGGGAATACCGGTATCATGCTATCAATGTAGGTGCAGGGTCAACCTGTTGTCCATTAACAGTTCCCGCCACATGAGGCCAGGACTGGCACATCTGATGATAACAATCTGTGTACACAACATGGGCCAGGCACCCCAGGTACAGTTCCACATGTCACTGTATATGCATGTGGGAGGTGTGCACATCCCAGACACTGTCCATATCATGGACTAAGGAACACATACATGGCAAGCAATGCACAGCATAGGCCACACGCAGTAGTCACCCAGGTGACTGGATGGTGGTTACAATACCCATCTGTGTGGGCAACTCCAGACATTACACCCCTGAGCCACATTGCAGACCATTGTCACATGGCCTGATGCCAAGGTATACCCATCACCTAGCCTTGTATAGTCATCTGGCACCACTGATCACAACACACCCATGAAGTAGTGCACCCAGGTATCCCTGTAAGAGTGTGGCTGTGTTGATGCTGACACTTGTTCATGCAGACAGGCACATGTACTACACCTACAACATAGCTACCATATCCCTGTTGCAGATGTCACTCACCATCACATATACGCTCTGAGGGCTCCCCAACATGTAACCTATGTGGCACATCCAATAACTGCATGGATATGTGATAGCACTACATAGTCATCAGGGGTTTGATACCCTGTACTGGTAGGTGTGTGACACACACATGCTTAAGTTTTACTCTCCCACCCCTCCCTGGCTTTTCTATGACTATGTCTGCCTCTTTCACTCCCTCTCTGGTGGATGTGAAGACTTACACTTGCATTGCTTAGGCAGCGGCATGTGTACTTTAAGTGAAGCTCAGGATCAGCTGATGGCCTCTGCATGAATTGCAGCCCTCCTCTAGCTGATTGCATGTGGAACAGCTGTGGTAACATTCCCAGCGTTAATTGCATGGAAATGCACACTATCTAGGAACATCATATTGATGTTGGGCCTTTCATTCACTGTGAGCAGGAACTCGATCTGTTGTTTGGCAAACAACATCTCAGATGGATTGGGGATTTACCTCTAACAACATACACTATGGAAACAGGCCAAAACACAGGAGGGGGATGTGCCTAACCTGACTACAGACTGTAAGTGCTGCTATACTGCATTTGGATTAATGTTGGTTTAACAGGATGTGTGTGGATATGGCTGTCCTACATGTTTTCATGCCTGCCATGTCAGTGCTATGTTTATGAGGGAACACCCATCTGTAGGGTAATCTGCAGACTGGCCAGTGCATGGTGCCTTTTGTTTCAGGTGTTACCTACAGATCGCCTATCTGTGAACTGCAGAAGGTAGTGTGAGTACTGTAGTCTGTAGACGGTGACAACCATGAGAGTTACTGACTTCATATCCCTCATAGGACATATGTTGCAACAAACCCTGCTACAACAGTAAATGTATGAGGTTATCACAACAACATGTCAATATTGGCCCTGTGTATCTGCCTCTAGCCACAACCCTGTCGACCTTTGTACATATGTCATGCAGTAAAGGGTGCATATATGCTGTACACCATAATTAGTGACACCATATCTGATAACAAGCTAGTGAGATATCAGACTACTACAGATGTTATGTATAGTAGGAGTTATATTTGATGACATAACCTGGACATTCTGTGGTTGTGTGTACAGTACTGAGGTCTGTGTACTTATGGTGATTGTCGGCAGTGTGTTTATTGTTAATATGTACCTTGGCCTGTGTACAGACTGTGGTAGATGTCATAGTTCTTGGACCTGTTATATCTGATGTTACATGCGGCTCCACTGTATGTTACCCTATTGGCTGACATGTTTGTAGGGCCATACATGCACATGTCCCATACCACAGACAGGCATTGGAGCACACTGTGTAGGGGCCCAGTATATGTAGGGTTAGTGTGTTAGTGGCACATATGACGTTGGTGTTGAACAGATAGTCCATATACTGTAATAATATGCTAGCATACCATATGTGGCTGTGCTCACATTGGTTGTGGTTATGCACTTTCACACAGGTGTATGCTACTCTGTGCTGTGGCATGTCTGTAGAGCCTGTTATATATGCAGGTACATGTGCATTCCCCCATAGGAAATGTAGGTCAGTGTTGAGCCGGTCTGCCTGTAGCCTGCACAGTGCTTTGTTACATGCCTAGCAGCTTAGTGAACTTACCCAGTGAGATGTAATGCCCAGATACTTGCCAGATGTACTGCTGCCGGGCCACCATAACAGTCATGTATGTCAGACAGAGCAGTGGGATGCTGTACAGATGTATGCCAATATCTAGTGGGTAGTATGTGGCCATGGCACCTCTGTACCAGTGGTTATTATGTAGCAGGACAGGCAGGGATGTGTGAATGCATAACCTATGGGAGCACATGTATACCAGTAGTTATGTGTTATACCCATCTACATGGCTGTTAACATCCACATTGTCAGGATTGGTCCATGTGTCTTGCACTAAGGGGTTACGTGTATACCTCTGGACTGTCCAGAGTGTGTCAGTCTGTCCACATATATTGGCCATTATCTCTGTTGTAGTCCAGAGGAGCATTACGTGCTAGAAGTGGTACTGTACTATGATATCCTTAGGATGTCTATCAGTAGCCAATGGCGCAGATGGTAAAAGCAGAGGTGACCTCACACACACAGCATGTCTGTGAAGACACTCCCTATTACAGTAGCAATAGTCTACAAATATACTTGCTATACATACCTGACATCCCCTTGCACTACAAAGTTGGGACTATAGGAGATGAGGTAGGTCTACACTCCATGTTCAGGACATATGCTCAGGATATATGTACATATAATTATCCAGATATCTATATAGACATACACATATACATATTGACATACATAGCTGGATATGTATATGTACATAGCTATACAAATAAACACCCAGATATATACATATACAGAGCAATATATGTCTACACATATACATATAGAGATACATATTCACATATACGTATGGATATCTACATATATATTGACAGTAGTAGGTATATCAGAATAGATATGTGTGCACATATAGTTATTGATATCTACATATATACCAACATAACTAGGCATATCTGTACACATAGGAAGTGCATAGATACATAGCTATATATACATATATCTATATATACAGATATGTATATACATATATCTGTTTACACATATATGTAAATGGGAGCGCTACAGAATCCTGAAAGCCCAAAGTCCTGAAGACCATCAGGGGGTGAGCTGCCTTAAGGTATATGGATGCACATTACCATGCGATCTACCTTGGTTAAATGCAGGCCTACTGGCACTTGCCATACAGACTTTTCTGCTTGTTAATGTGCTTGTGATGGTGTCAGTTGTGCCTTGTTATGTAACAGTTGCATCCCATTGTGTCAACTGAGGTCTTTATCCCCTAGGGGTTGTCTACAGAGTGTGGACTGCTGAACTATACATCTGCATTACTTACTGTTGATTGTTTGGTATCCTGTGGCCCAGTCCATCTTTACTAATATACTACTTGATGGCCTTGGCCTGGACAGCAACATTTGTTAACTCTTCCAGATTACTGTATTAGTATAACTGTTTCACAGTTGCATTATTCAGTTTATATGGATGTCTGTGTCTTAACAGCTATGCCACATGGCATATACAGCTGTAATAGTAAGCAAATAAAGCTTTCCCATTTATGCAAACCTGTGTGTGGTGTTATATCCTTTGATTTCTCTGTGGGTATATGTTGCAGGCAATGACTGTCATTTGTATGGGTGGCTCATACATTCTCCAGTTGGTAAGGTGGTAACTGTAGGAATAGTGGCTGTTCCATATTGTGTGCACCTACTACGTATGTATCCTACTATACATATCTCTGCGTGTGTATGTATAGTTACATATCTATCTATCTATATATATATATATATATATATATATATATATATATATATATATATATATATATATATATATATATATATATATATATATATACATATATATATATATATATATATATATATATATATATATATATATATATATATATATATATATATATATATATATATATATATATATATACATATATATCTCTATCTCTATCTGCATATATATGTGTCTCTGTATATGTATCCTAGGGATGTCCATGTCGTGTCAGGTCCTGGTTATGGGATCTGTAACACTTGGTAGTGTACTGCAGGGCAGATGTGTTTGGCTGTGGGGGGGGGTTATACCTATTTTATACAAGACATATATTGTTTGGGGCCTCTCAACCCCATTAACGGTACATGTGCACATATATGTTTTTGTTATTTTCCCATTGTTATCCACAGATGTATGTCCGTATATATCTATATAAATATATATATCTGCCTACATAAATATAACTATGTCCGTATATACCTACATAGATATATATATATATATATATATATTTCTACTTACATTTATATAACTTACTGTATATATTTAGACATATAGATGTAGACATATATATCTATAGATGCAGACATTCGTATGTATGTGTGTATATATATATATATATATATATATATATATATATATATATGTATGTAAATATTTATATATATATATATATATATGTATATATAAATATACATATATAGATATGTTTTATCTATTTAGATATTAATACACACACACACACACACACACACACACACACACACACACATCTACATATTGAAATACATTTCCTGTACAGTTGAATGACTGGGCAGGGTTGTGTATATCTGACATGGCTTAGTAGTAAATCACTTTGGCTATGGTGTGCAGGGTACTGGTTTTGAGCCTTGCAAAGGCTGTTTATTTTGTTGCTGGGCAGAACAAGGGCCATTGGATACAGAGTGATTAAGGCACTTTTGAGCATTTGTAAGTGGGTTTGCATGGGTTTGCGAGGAGGGAAGCACTGCTAACTTCTGGTTACAGTTTCTTATACTCCGTTAGCTTCTAAATTGCTTAACCAGTGTAGGCACTGCTTAACCCCGCACAAACAGGCTGAAACCCGCTTACCCCCTAGCTAATTTCTTTAAAAGAAAAGAAAAAAGGGTTGTTAGGAAATTGGTAAAAAAGAGGCACAAAGAGGGAAAGACAGTAGGGGAAATAGCTAGGGATGTGCAGGAAGGTTGTGGGGAAGGTCCAAAGCTGCCCATTTCTTCTACAGCAACAACTGTGCATATATACTGAATTTGGAGGGAGATTTAGACACTCACACCCCTGGGAGGGGGTGAGGACAACAATAATAAGTTGTTATGCCAGTTAGACCAGATTACATGCATCCAATAGACATGTGTGCAAAATGGACAGCTATGTATGGGATGAGATTTTTTTTGGGAACAGATTGCCCTTTTTTTTTTCAGGTGAGAGTTGGATGTTGGGGAGGGGTAGTAGGTATATTTGAGGAGGTAGGCTGGGTAGGTTAACAGACAAGACAAACAAGATGCATACAGGTGTGGTATATGACACATGTGGGGGGTGTACACCTTGATGGGGAGGGGTGTTGGGAAATTGGAAGCCCATGAGCCCCCTAGTGGAAACAGTGGTATTGAGGTCCACAACCATGGGCAGTCACCACTGCAACTTCACAGCCCCGATTGTGACTGTGCTGGGGGCTGAGTCGCAGAGCCAGACTGACGCACTAGTTGCAACACATGGCCCTCGGGCTGTGTAGAAGACCACCAAGCTGCTGGTTGAGCTCTCTATGCTCCATGACCCCAACCTGGCGATGGGTGACAGGTTCCTGTCTGCACCCACTCCCAGGGGGGGAGACCCCCATCCCCTGAGGTGGTTCCACTCAAAGGAGGTGCAGGACCAATGGACAGGGAGGTCCCAGGTTGGGCCCCAGACATGCTGTTGCCCGGTGCCATGGACAGATGAGGTGGGACAGGTGGGTCCGCTGGGACCGGCCTTCCCAAATGTGCTATAGTGTTTAGATTTCATCATCCTATATGGGTTAGTAATAGTCAACACATTCCTGGGGTAGGTATAACAGCATGCATAGATATTCCCATTCACCCAGACACCAGATACGGAACAGTTGCATAGCAAGCAGAACACATGCATATATGGGACCACAGCGGTAATAAGAACAGCATGCAAGTACATTGATGGCACCATGCCACCAGTGTTGGAATAATTCATTACAGCACATGCATGGGAACAATTAAAATATTTACCAAACAATTGGACATTATCAGAACATAGGTGTCATTACATACCAGTTGGGGTGGGTATGTTGTTTATTGTTGGAGATATGGTGGGGGGAGAGAAAGATGTCAATTAACAACTAGTATATTCCTGTAGTCCACATAACTTTCCTAGTCAGTGCTGTTATCTCTACCTTACAAGTCTTACTACACTACCCTATAGCCTTCATTTGGACAGTGATATGGCTGTTGTCATCATGATACATGAACTGGTTTTACCTGCAGTATACACCTCTTACCTGGTATACCTGTGGAGGGAATGTTTGTTCTGTTTTGTATGTGTTTCTACACATACTCCCAGATTCTGGGTTGATGTTGTGAACATAGCTATCCAACTCTTTCTGCACAGACTCTGACCATGTGTTGACCACATGTAGGTGTACCAGGATATATCTAGAATATTGCCTTCTTCAACCTTTAGTGACCTGACACACACATATGCATGCTTTCCTACACAGTTATATTATGTAGCACAGTGTGGGTGCCAGTGATCAGTGATACATTATTATTCAGGGAAACTGCAACATTCACAATTCCCTACAATACCAGAGTGAACAGTACCAGTACAGGTTATAATGGTCTTTATTTCTCAGCACAGTGTTCATATCCGACATACCTGTGGGAGCAATGTTTGTTAGCACTACTTGACTGTTGCCACACAAACTTCCAGATTACACATTAGTATTATGAACATACATCTCACTCTGTTACTGTACACACTCTGATCACAGCTTGACAACATGGGGGTGTAGATAGGACATACTTGGCTTATTACTCTCCTAACAGTTTCAGGGGTTGCTACATTGACAGGTTTGTTCTCATAGATGCTTGACAATCACTTGTATTCCCTGTTTGCTGGCTAAACATCTGGGATCATCCCACAGACTTACCAGGGGGACAGGCAGCAGACATGGGCCCATATACTGGACATTCTGGCCTCATCTGTACAGTTGTGGAGTATGATTCTGTATGCAGCCAACTTCCAGTCCCAGGATTCAGACCATGGCTGTGTCTGCTACAACTTAAACACTGTCCATCACAGTTGTGTCTGCTATATAGATATTGCTGTATATCTCCTATCTGCTTTCCGTCTTATTAATCCCCTGTGCTTTTGCATTCTGACCTTGTATTACAACACTCATACAGATTTCCTAGACAGTTATATTTTCTAGGACAGTGTGGGCAATGGTGATGTGTAATACCTCATTATTCAGAGCAACTGCATCAGTCACACTGCCATACAATACCGATGTAAACAGTACCAATACTGGGTATTATTCTTGTATTTCTGGGCAAAGTGTTGGCATCTGACAGACCTGTGGGAGAAATGTTTATTAGCACTAACTGAATGTTCCCACACACAGTACCGGATTCCACATTACTATTATGCACATACATCTCACTCTGTTACTGTACACACTATGACCACAGCTTGACAAGTTGGGGTGTAACTGGGACATACATGGCTTCTTAGTCTCATAAGGGATTGGGGAGTTGCTAGTGTGCCAGCTTTGTTCTCATAGATATGTGTCAATCAGTTGTATTTCCCATTTGCTGCCTATATGTCTGGGATCATCCCACTGATTTCCTAGGGGGAAAGGTTGATAGGCAACAGATATGGGCCACTTTACTGGACATTCTGGACATATCTGTAAAGCTGTGGGGTATGATACTGTATGCAGAGTACTACTACTGTCAGGATTGGAACCATGGCTGTGTATGCTAAAAAAAAACAACAGTTCACATCTCAGTTGCATGTGCTATTTGGGTTTTTTGTCTGCATTTTCCCTATTTTCTGTCTATGTGCCTCTCAGTTGTACTAAATGGCCTCTGGGGATTACACCTGTCATATACAGGCATTCCTACACATTCAATTTATGGTGCACGGTGTGGGTAACAGTGCTTAATACAACAGTACTATTACATGATTGCGAATCTACATTACCATATGATACCAGAGTATACACATGCAGTCCAGCAGTTAGACCTTTATTGTCAGGCTATTACACGTTTATTTACATATAAAGGATATGAGACTCTTCCTTCCACATTCTCTAGTGTATGCAGTACTTGTCTTGCACAATACAGATTTTATACAGGCAATTAATTTACTACTACTTTTAGTTTTATTTCCTATGACAGTAAATGCATGAGTATTACTGACATGCTTGCATCGCAACCTCGCTAGGCGACTGACATGGGCCCCCAGGTTTGCGGCCCGGTCCATTGCAGCTGTAGGGTACATAAAAGGAATATTCAGCCATACCTATCCATGATATACCTGAGCTGGCAATTATTACACACATAGTGGGGTGATATTTACACACAACTGGAACATACCCTGCCACTCTAGCCTCTTGGATCCACTGCTCCAAAAGGTCCCCCTTACACCGCTTCAGGTCAGCATAGTGATGCCAGATATGCTCACCAGTTCAGGATATGCCAGTGGCACTGGTGAGGTCATGGTCGAGATGGTCCCAGGCCTCCGCCTTTTATTGGGAGCCCTGGTACTGGCCCTGCAGCAGTCTCTGATCATGGTCTTTGACAAGGAGTCCTGCCATGACTCTGGACTTGTGGATGGACCAGCGCTGTGTCTAAAAGCACACACCTTCTCCCCTTCCTGACATGGTGCCTGCAAGGGGAAGCTACAACTATTTATGAGATGTATTCCCGCCTCTTGGGTTTAAGTAAGGCCGATTTCCTGAACTTTTCTGTGATTGGCCTGTTTTGAAAAGGCTAGGCAATGGGCAATCCTGCTTATCTAGGGTTGGCATTGTTTAAAGGGGTATAACACTGGGCACAGTGAGTTAGCTGGCCTACTCATTGCTTATGCCTCCTAATCTGGCGTGTGCAATGCTTAACGTTGCTTACATTAGACTTTGCATTATAATTCCTTTTTGGCATTGATTTATTATTCATTACACCTTATATGTATGCCTGGTATCCATGATTCATGTGTACATACACTGTATGGGGTCCTTGTGTTTTATTGGGGACTTCAACACTCTATTACAATAACACCTGACTTCTGAGCTTACTGCTGTACTCCAGTTCACATATTTGTGTTGTGTAGTGGGTTAAGGCACATATGTCTGTATACTGATTCATTTCACAGGTTCAGTTTGGTTTTACTATAGTGAAGACTTGTCTGCTGATACCTCATTGTTCTGTACTTCTGTGATGGCTTGGTGGTTAACTACTGTGACTATGGTGTATAGGGTTCTGGGTTCGAGACCTGCATGGCTGTTTATTTTGTTGATGGGCAGAACAAGAGCCATTGGATACAGAGTGATTAAGGCACTTTTGAGCATTTGTAAGTGGGTTTGCATGGGTTTGCGCAACGGTAAGCCCTGCTAACCTCCGGTTGCATATGCTTACAGAGAGTTAGCTTCAGAATTGCTTAACCTGTGTGTGCATTGCTTACCCCCGTGCAAAAGGGCTTGAGCTCACTTACTAGTCCTTAAATATGCTTACTACTGCTTATTGGTGCTTAAACCTGCCTACTAGAGCTTTATTCACTATGATACTAACATCTCACGTGTGCATTTACTGCAGTACTCCAGTTCATAAATATATGTTATTTAGTGGGTTATGCAACATAAATATTAGTCATAACGTGCTTTGCCATGGAAAATGGAATGTGCTGCAGTGGGACTTGAACCGGGAATGGCTGCTCATAAGGCAAATGCTCTGCCCACTACACTATTGCTATGCTGATTCATTTGCATATATCTTCCTTGTTATCCTCTTCAGCCATTTAAACTGCATTAACCGTAGCTAAGCAATGGGTACATCCATGCACCTTTGGTTAGCTTAAATTGGATTTAAAAAAAATAAAGGGCTTGTTCATTTTATTTCTGTATATTTTTGCTGTTGTACACAAGGGGGACTGTTGGTGGGGATATGTGGACACCAATGAGTGGTCTTGCTCATTCCTTACCCCTTTCTGCTGTTCTTCATTGCGGGGCCATGTATATTCTGAGAGCTCTGCTATCAGACATGCCCTCTGCACTCTTACACGTTCCGTGTAAGGTTAGGAGCTCAGGCAGCGCACCTCATTACTATGCATGGCTCGCTGCCATCCTGCTCCTAAACAGCCGCCTCTGTGAAGGACTAAGCTAGTCCTGCATGGAGGAATAGTAAATCCAGGAGAGTGCTGTAATGCTTACATAACATGATGTCCACTGTAGCTCTGAGGGAAGGCCTGAATACTTAAATGTTATCATCTGATGAGCCTTCATGGTCAGTAACAATCACTGGAATGGATTAACACTCTCGCATGACAGTTACTGGGTGATTATTTTATGCCAGATTTTTTTTTAATATAAAGAACTGAGGCTAGGTTAAGGTTATTTAGGCTGATGGTGGACTATGTTTCAGTGTTGTGGGTCCCCTTGCATATCTGCAGTGTGACTGTAGAATTAGGTATATTTATGTCCATGTCAGGTGTATTTATGTCCATGTCAGGTGTATTTATGTCCATGGATGTGATGGGAATATTGTCATGAAGGATCAGCACCAGCATGCACCATGCAGATGGACTGAGCACTGGCTACTCAACTCTGAAGTTTTCAAACGTATTCACTTAATATACATGTCTTACAACACCATGCAATTCTGGGGATCAAAGAAATACAAAATACTGTACAAAACAGACACAGTACTACCCATCTCACACAATGCTCACCATCATTAACAGGACATTTAGATAGATCTTAGCAGCATTTCTTCACTGACAGCTCATCTTTCCTATTCCTAGCGACCCACCTGTTCTTACCTGTAGAACTTGAATCAGCTCTTAGGACTGACTTGTATGTCAGACTTTAATCTAATAGAACAGCTTCCTCTAAAGGACATGAAAAGTGTTAAAAAGATGAAGGTAATGACCTTTGAAATTATATATGGAATTAAAAGCTTTATGTACTGCAGAACAATGCAAACTATTATCTGTGCTGTAATGCACGTGAAAGGTTTGTGCAAGCACCACAGTTCCTTTCTACCATGAAAATGTTTTCTGTCTCCATCAAAATGCTATGGTCAAGCAAGAAATGAGCAGACTCAGAAAAGAGAATAAGAAAATACACTGCTTCACTGAAAGGTAGGTAAAGACACCGAGTGCAGTCTTGTTGGTGTCATTCAAAGCCTCATTGTAATCTTTGTGAATTAGAATATGCCAGAAGGTTAGGGCTTCTAATAATCTTAGCTAGTGGATCTAATTTATAAAGTATAGGTACTTTAGCCAGAGGCAATAATAAACATAACAAAGTGTGCACCTCTAGTAATAAACAGCCAGAATAACACAGTGTGAACTCAAGTAGTGAATAGCCAGCATAACACAGTGTGCACCTCAAATAGTAAACAGCCCTGCGTAACATGGCATGCACCTCAAGTAGTAAAAAGCCAACACAACATAGCATGCAGCCAAAGTAGTAAACAGTCAGCATAACATACAGTGCACCTTAAGTAGTAAACAGCTAGCATAACATAGCATACACCATAAGTAGTAAACAGCTGGCATAACATAGTGTGCACCTCAAGTAATAAACAGTCAGTATAACATAGCATGCACCTCAAGTAGTAAACAGCCAGTATAACATAGCATTCACCCCAAGTAGTAAACAGCCATCATAACATACAGTGCACCTCAAGTAGTAAACAGCTAGCATAACATAGCATACACCATAAGTAGTAAACAGCTGGCATAACATAGTGTGCACCTCAAGTAATAAACAGTCAGTATAACATAGCATGCACCTCAAGTAATAAACAGCCAGTATAATATAGCATGCACCTCAAGTAGTAAACAGCCAGCATAACACAGTGTGCCCCTCAAGTAGTAAACAGTCAGCATAACACAGCATGCACCTCAAGCAGTAAACAGCTAGCCAGCTAGCCTAACATAGCATACACCATAAGTAGTAAACAGCTGGCAAAACATAGCATGCACCGCAAGTACTAAACAATCAGTATAACATAGTGTGCACCTCAAGTAGTAAATAGCTAGCATAACATACATGCACCTCAAGTAGTAAGCAGCTAGCATAGCACAGAGTACACCACAAGTAGTAAACAGCCAGCATAACATGCATACACCTCAAGTGGTACAGAGTCAGCATTACATAGTGTGAATCTCAAGTAGTATACAGCCAGCATAACATAGCATGCACTCCAAGTAGTATACAGCTAGCATAACATAGGGTGGACCTGCAGAATAATACAGTGTGCACCTCAAGTAGTCAACAGGCAGTATAACACAGCAAGCACCTCAAGTAGTAAACAGCTAGCTTAACACAGTTGTACCTCAAGTAATAAACAGCCACTGGAGAACCAAGTCATCAGTAAACTAAAGGTAAACTCAAGTAATCACTAGCAATACATAAAACAAGTAGGACATTTAAAACAGTCAAGGATTCTGTTTGTGGACTTCAGCTCTGCTTTTAATACAACAATTCTAAAACGTCTTCACTTGAAGTTCTCCCAGCTTTCTGTTCCTGCCCCCACCTGTCAATGGATCACCAATTTTCTGACCAATTGGAAACAGCAGGTGATTTACATCTGGATATCGCACAATCAATAGAGGTGCTCCCCAGAGATGTGTGCTCTCCCCACTGCAATTCTCCCTCTACACTAATGACTGCATCTCCAAGGATCCCTATTTTAGACTTATTAAATATGTGAATGATACATCCATTATTGGGCTGATCAGGAATGGTTATGAGTCTGCATACAGATGGAAGGTTAACCAGCTGGTCCTTTTGTGTAGTCAGAATAATCTCAAGCTGAACACACTTAAAACTGTGGAGATGCCAGCAGACTTTAAGAGTAGTACTACAGCATTATCCCCCTCTTTATATTTAATACTGCTGTGTCAATTGTGGAAACCTTCAAGTTTTTGGGATCTATAATCTCCCAGGACTTGAAGTGGGAGACCAATGTAGGGTCCATCATAAAAAAGGCACAGCAGCAAATGTACTTTTTGCAACAGCTGAATAGTCAGATCTGCCAAAAATATGACTGATGTTAGTTCACCATCCTTACAGGACCCGTGCTATTTCACAGTCATGAAAAGGACATAGAAAATCATCACTGACCCTTCACATCCAGGCCATCATCTTTTTGAACTATTACCATCAGCCAGGTGTTATAGATTAATATGCACCAAATCAAGCAGATATATGAACAGTTTTTTTTTCCACAGGCCATCAAGCTTATACCATGGTTAACGCAGCTTATTAGGCTGGGTATTCTTTTTCCCCAAGTCTCTGAGAGTTCTGCAATATTGTTTATGTATTATTAATGCTTGCTTCTTTCAGAGTTTATTTCAGCATTTCTTGCATGGAGTCACACTTTGCACCTTGTATGTATATGTATATGTATATTTACATTTTTGTCTTGTTCTTAATAGTTGTATGTACATCTTTTGACTTGGTTTTAATAGCTGTATGTATGTCGTTTATGTAATTCATACCTGGAGAGTCCTTGAAACTGAAGTCCACTTCCTTGTATGTGCGCATACTTGTCCAATAAATGTAATTCTGATTCTGATTCTGATTCTGAAAACTTTCACTTCCCTTCTGATATATCTGCTGATATGATCTGGGAACATGGAAATGTTAGGAAGGAGGGTGGTGACATTGAAATAAGGGATAAGGATACAGGAAAACTGAGGACATAGATGCCAGCTACACATAGTACGATTTAGGACAAGAATCTGAAATTATTATTTTAAAGAAAGTGTGTCATTATTATGTAATCCATTGCTTGAGACAGTAGCCTGCTGGAGATTGACAGATGGGTAATAAACATAGAAAATGTGGAAAAAAGAAGGGCCAGCTACACAAGGTGAGCAGAAGCATTCATTCACACTTAATAGACGAAAGACAGGATTCAAAAACAGGCCCAGCCGCAAACAGTAAAACTGCATCAAAAAAGGGTCTTTTACTATAATTGCAGAAACCAATGATTCGGAGACACATGAGCCACAATGACGAAAGACCTCATTATCAGTTAATTTGCATGTCTTTGAATGACTCTGCGAATTCCACAAGTGCTAAAAAGCAATTTGCTGTAGTAATCACATCCAGCAGTCCATGCACTGGGTTTGCACAGGAATTCCCCTCATTATCCCTCAACACACACACACACACACACACACACACACACACACACACACACACACACACACACACACACACACACACACACACACACACACACACACACACTCACCTGAGACCACTCATACCGCTGGATACTCTCACACATGCAGCCACAGACACATATGCACACAACCTCCACCATTACTTATCCACTAAACTCCCTGGCACTTGCACTTACATGATATGCAGTCTCATACATTGAGAGTAATGGGTGAATGTGAACTTTTTTTTTTCAAAAATGAAATTTTATTTATGCATATATAGGATTTAAACCCACTATACATGTCAAACCATATACAATACACTTAAATAACAATCATATTGACAATGAACATGAATAAAAAAGAAAAAGTGTAAGTTACATATGTAAGTTGGACCATACATATGAAGCAATCCTATGCAATAGTTTGCATGTTCCCACCAAAATATATCATTATCATCTCACCTAATACAATACTTGCAATAGTTAACAAAATGCATAAAATAAGATACGTACAAAGAAAACATTCTAGTGCATTAGAACAAAGGTATAAAAATAACAAATAAAATTTGACTTTTTTCCTTCCAGTCTTCCTACATTCCCTCACCATACATATGTATAGTGTTGGGTGGACCCCACACCCCCAACATTCACTACACCCCCACCCAAAGGCCGGGTCACTGAAATTTACCAGGCTTTCCATGCCATGTGTGAAATAGTTTCATATATGAAAATTTGCACTAAATATGAGGTGGATTTATCTGTGTACCAATTAGGCGTGCTTCTCCAGTCCTCATCCTCGTCTGTGAGTATACAAAGCAGCATATCTTTCTACTTCTCCTTTACCCAACCCATAGGATCCAGTTTAATATCACATATAATATTATACAAATGTTTAAGATTAGGCAAACCTATGACATTCGCTTGTACGACAGTAACACACTTTACCAGGTGGAGATCAACCCAACTATTATTCACCACTTGTAGCTTATTGAGTTGAAGATATTGCCACCAGGGAATAATGTATGAGGATTGCTTCTTATTTTACAGTATCTGTAAGGGGTGAATTGCAGATGCAGCACTATCCTAGATATCATTCACATAATGTATACTTTTGTTAGTCCAGTTGTTCCAATGCAACATCATACAATTAATTCTAAATTTCTTATTATCCCATATTCTTGACTACAACCATATGTTATCACACTTATTGCCTCTCTTGCCAGCCTCTAAACAGCAGAACTTCTTGAATCAGTTCTCTAACTCCCTGGGGTACCAACTTGTATGTTCAGATGAAAGAAACTGGTAATCCATTGTGATTTATACAAGCCACAATTGATTAGATTTACTCCTAGCTCGCACATATTGTCTACCAATAAACATAACCCCATATTGCCATAAACCGGGGAAACCCATCCCTCCTTCCCTGAATGCTCTGTGCATTTTCATCCTTAAAATCCTCAGTTTTGTAACCTGCAACACATAATCAAACAATGTTGTTTGTAATTTAAGGATTATCTGTGGGATGTGTCACATAACAAACAATATTTTGGGAAGATGAAGCATTTTTATAACCTGAATTCTAGATAGAAAAGATAAAAATTGATGCTTCCACCCTGAAATCATATCTTGCACCTGTTTATCCAGCTATTAAACATTCATAGCAAGTATTTCATTCATAAATCTAGATAAATAGATAACCATATAAACACACCTATCCATTGCCCAAAATGGACATTCCCCCCACTGCTCCAAATCGTGCTTCGCTTTATGAGTAAGTAGGTAAAGCACTAGTTTGGGTTTATTAAGATGCAGCCTGGCCCATTTAGAAAATTCATGAGTTCTCAGCAAAATATTATCCAAATGCAGAAGTGGCTCAGCCACTCAAATGACATAATTGTCAGCAAACCGTGATGTTAGATAACATACCTCATCCATAACATGAATGCTTGGATTCACACAATTTAGATGTAAACCCATATCAAGGGCATATATCATAAGAATAAAAATATAAGGGGATCTGGTCAGTCTTGTGTGGTGCCCATTCATAGCTGTATAGATCTGGACAGGAGCGCATTGGTACCCAATCTGGCTGAGGGATTAGTATATAACAATTGATATTTCTCACAAATGCCACAGGGAAGCCAAACTCTATTAATATGTCACACATGAATCCCCAGTCTATGAAGTCAAATGCACCATTAAACTCCACTCATATAGCTGATGCCATAGACTCCAGTCTCTAAGGTCAAATCTGAACATTTACCCACAGCCAGACCAGGTTTGGTCCATCATTTTGATATTTAATAAACCGTGCTGATTCAAGGGAATCAAGTCCATCATCCAGATGGAGAGAAGATAAATGGGGTCTGAATGGAAAGATGATAAATGGGGTCCAAATGCAGAGATGATAAATGGGGGTCCAAATGGAGAGATGATAAATCAGCAACCAAAGGAGAGTAGTACTGTTGGAATTAATTGACTTCATCTTTAAGTCTTGTTGAGTACCTCCACTAGGTGGGCCCTGGTTTTCACAAAATCTAACCAAGATGACACTGATATACAGATTGTATTTTATATAGCATATACCATGGAGAGAAGGAGGTTAAACAATAAAAAAAGATAGCTAGGTGCACAAGACTCAGGATAATAAAAGTGCCAAATCCTGGTTGGCACACTGCTGCCAGGAGTGGAAAAATGACAGTATAGAATCTTCAAGGCACAGTAGCAGTCCTACAATGGGGCTAGGCCAGACTCAGGGGGAGGAAGTTCTCCTGTTGTAGAAGGAAGTAGCAGTCCACAAAAGTCACAAAAAATGATACACTAAAAAAGAGCCATAAAGATGATAGAGTGGACTATTAAGGATAAAAAGGAAATTATGTATTGTTACTACTATGCAAGAAGCCAAGAATTTCCAGAAAGAATATAAAGAAAAAGATTAAGAGAGAAAATAGAGGAAAGAAAACTACTTGCACAAGTAAAACTGTCAGAAGCTTCAAATAAATATCTGTGTTCATTAATAGAACAGATTTAGGAAAAACATTATATAGACCAAGAAATCTTGGGCTGTTTGGAAAAAGAAACATTTGAGGAAGTACAAAAATATAAAGAACAAAATTTAGAGATTTTTGAAAGGTATAAAAAAGAAATACAGTCACGGGAAAGAAAGAGAGATCTGTTATAGTACAATATTTATGCAAAGTAGAAAGCCAAATTAATCAATACAAAAAAAACAGCCCCAAAGATATTCAAAGAGAAATACAGGCAAAGGCATTCTGTTACAGAAAATTTAACAATACAAAAAAAAAATAAGATCACAAAGTTGGAACACAGAACAGGAGATTAGTAAAGTGGAAGTTAAAAAAAAACATACCCCAGGATTCAGTAAACTCCATGTAGGAATAGCGTTATTCCTTCACGGAGTGAATGGTGTCCATGTCTGCATCCCCCTCTCGGTAGCACACCTTACATATTAATGAAGGAGTGCTACTGAGATGGACCACAGACATGAATATTGGGTACTAGGGGGTGTGTTACAGTGCCCGCAGATCTGTAACATGCCCCCTGCAAAAGAAAACAGTGTCTGTGGATGCTGTAATAGTGAATGGCAAGTGAAATTAATGCAGTGGGTGTGTGGCAGGTACTGTCACACACCCTCTGCATTGTGACACTGCCATATAGCACTTTACATTAGAAAACAGCATCTGTATTCACTGAAATTATGAATGGCAACTGAATGCAATGCAGGGTGTGTGTGACAGGTACTGTGACACACACCCTTCATTGTGAAAGTGTCGTATGGCACTTTACAATAAAGAAAGTGTCCTTGGACACTTCATACAAAAGCCAATAGTGGGACAAAAGCCCAAAAATAGGGAACAGTTTTTAAAAATTGCCCTTACAAACTTAGAAAGTTCAGAGAATGACAGGTCATGGATTTTCTGAAGAGTATGATGTGTGATACTCAAATGTCCATCAATATTTTCTAACTGCAGTCTTTAATGATTTGTCACTGATTTGCCAGGGAAACACAATCCTGTGACAAATTGACAAAGAATATGAGGCACAAATCTGGACATCATGCGAAAATCTGTGCAGTTGAGAGGCTTAGGAATGTGAAGTCACATAATTTATCGGGTGTGTCATAGTATCTGTAACACACCCCCCCCTGCATTGTAAAAGTGCTGTACAGCATTAAAACAAGAAAGAAAATTTCCCCAGACACTTATCTAGTAATGTGAAGGTTAACAGTTTAAATTTAAATTAATGTTTAATTTTTAATTTTTTTTTCTTATTTTTCCTGAAAGTTTAAGCATAGCTGAGTGGGTTTGCAGGGGGTGGCACCTTGCTCAGCAGTGCTTAAACTTATCAAGAAAGTATATACAAATGTATAGCTAAAATGTGTACTGTTGAGTTAGCTCAGTGGTTAGAGTCATGGCTTGGTATGTAGTAGGTGCACAGTTTAAATACCAAGACAGGTCAGTCAGCTTTTACATGGGAAAGCAGTTATATATTATTTTTTATTTTATTTAATGATGTAATTAATATTTGTTAACCAGGGTAGTGTCGCTGGTCCAAATTCCCAGTGTCAGTGAGATATAACGTGAAAACCCTCATTTTAGCACAAGTGATCCATACAGTACAGTCACACCCCAAGGTAATATAATGAAAGCACATAGGGGGGTGGTCATGTAAATTATACAATGACTGGCCATTGATATTCCAAAACAAGCACTCTGATTGTTCAGCCCAATCAGAGTGCCCGTTGTAAATCCTAGCATATATCAATGGAAAAAGATCTGGTTGCCCCGACTATATTCCATTGCTATATACTGTAATTTTATTTATTTTTTAACAAAAAAAAATGTAATCCACACTCCGGCCATAGCAGAGAGACAGATGGAGAAAATACTAGGAAAATCAGGTACATTATTCAAAACTAAACACACGTACCTGATCTTCCTTGTATTTCTTCCATTCTCTCTCTCTCTTACTCCTAAACTGTCAGACATTTTTTTGTATATATATATATATATATATATATATATATATATATATATATATATATATATATATATATATATATATATATATATATATATATATAAAACAAGAATGGAACAACAAAGACCTTCTTTTCTGTGTTGCGTCCTTTGCAAGGCACTGATGTACTGGGTATGTGTGGGAATGCAAGTCCCATAAGCATGCACAGTACATCAGAAGAAGCCCAAGGATACTAGGAAAATGTGGAAGGACAGCACAGTGCTGGTATACAAAGACATTTATTTAAGGAAAGTAAATATTTTCTCTTAAATAATGTCATTGTTTAATAGCAATAAATGACTCCGTGGTTGTGGTATATTAAGATTTCCCCATGGTTGGCTTTATTTAATCACTCTTCATATACCACACCGATGTCATCACTGCGGTGGTGGTGCTGCGGTAGCGTTGTTGCCTCACAGTAAGACGCTGTCCTGTTTGATTCTCAGCTAGAGCGTCTTCTGTGTGGAGACATGCGTGAATGGGTGTACCTTCATTGAAGGTTGTGCATTAGACCTGGCAGCTCGGCACAAAAAAATCTACTGCCAATCATTAGCAGACCAGAGTTCCACTGTGGCGACCCCTAACCAGGAAAAGCCGAAAGACACAACAACCACACCAATGTCATAGGCTATTGCTTAAGTAAAATATATACACTTAATAATATTGTATCAGTAATGAGTAATTAATATTCATTTCTGACTTCTTTTTTAAATGAAAATGTTTGACCATGGCTCAGTTTTGCTAAGCACTCCTAAGACAAGCTAAGCAATGCTTAAACAGGACCTGTCTGATCAATACTTAGCAGTGCTTAGCTGGTTTGAGCATTGCTGAGACATCCCATTCAAAGCAGTATTCAGCTCAGCTAAGTGGATTTGCACACTGTTAAGCACTGCTCAGCATTTGTCACCCTAAGCACTGCTCAACTCAGCTTAGCAGGTTTGCGCACTGCTCAGCTTTGCTCAGCATTTTTGAAAATGGTTCAATGATGGCAAATGGTGGGAATATGGCCTTATTTAAACATCACAGGTGGGAATACTGGCAGAAAAGTGATGATGTTAATGCTACCAACATAACAACTGCAAGAAAAACCCAAATTAAAGGTCCTGCTGTTAAATGCTAGGAGTCTAAACAGGAAACTGCACTAATTGCAAGCAGTCTTAACCATGGAAAATGCTGACATCTATGCAGTCACAGAAACCTGGTTCAAAGCTGTGGAGAGCACCACAGCCATACCTGGTTACTCATCCTATCATACATTCAGACCCCAAACTGTGGGTATTAAAGACAAAGGAGGTAGAGTTTCAATATATATTAAAGACATACACACCTCTAGGCTGGTCAAACTGTATGACACACAGGCGACACTCCAGGTGCAGTGACCTATTGACAAGATCCCTATACAAATCATACCTAGCTACTGGCCTCCAAATATGACCCAAGATGCCCAAACTGCCTATCTAGACCTCTTTAAATCTATCAAGATTCAACCCTTTACCCTGATCCCGGGTGACTTTAACTACCCAAACATAGACTGGAAGTTCTACTCATGCCAGAACACAAATGCCCAGAGAGTCCTCGATTTTGTCAATGCAAATGGTTTACAACAGCTAGTCAATACCCCCACAAGAGGTGATATCTTGGACTTGGTATTGACCAACATAAGTAACCACTGCAGCATCCCTGCATTATCATCCTTCCTTGTAAGATCAGACCGTAAAGCAGTCATGTTTGAAGTCACCATCTCATGCGACCTCCCCCTCTAGCTAGAGTCAAACAAAAAACTTTTCCAAAGTTGATTACAGCCTTCTCAGGGATGGTATAAACAACTTCACAGCCCCCTTTCCCTCTCTAGGAACTGGTACCAGTATCTGAAAATATACCAAATTACTATACGAACATTTATATAGATGCATGGAATCAGGAATACCTGACAGGACTAAATCATCCTCCACAAGGAAGAGTAAACCTGTCTGGTGGACATCTGTAATAAATAAACTCTATAACAAAAGAAAAAAAATTGCTGTCCAGGACCAAGAAGGAGCAGGTACCCAATTGAAAGCAATCTCTCCTTAGCCTAAACAAGCAAATAAGAGCACTAGTGAAATCCTCCAAAGAAAACTTCAAGTCCAGATTGGCCACATCTACTAGAGACAATCATAAGGCCTTCTTCACATATGTCTGTAATCTCAAAGGTAGCACCCAGATCTGTTTAGAACTGGTGGTCAAGGACACCACATATACAAATGCCGTAGATATAGCAAACCTGCTGGCTGATAGATTCAGCAAAAATTTCACCCCTCTGTCCCCCATCAGTAAATCAAGACATTCCCAGTACCTGCCCCTTCCCTTTATATATAGGGATCAGGTCATCACTGCTCTCTCAAAGGCAAAATAAACAGCCTCCATGGGACCCGATATCACCCCAGGCTACATCCTACATAAACTCAGGCAGGAACTTGCAGCAGCATTAAGCACCCTATTCAACCAAAGCCTGACTACCGGCTTGTCCCAGCTGAGTAGAGGACAGCCACTGTCATCCATTTACACAAAGGTGGAGCATCCACCGATCCAGGAAATTATAGACCCATCAGCCTAACTAGCCTGATTTGCAAGGCAATGGAATGGATTATCATGGACCTCATTATCAAGGACACTGGTAACCTCCAAACACTCGATCCCACACAGTTTGGCTTTGTGAAGGAGAAGTTATGTCTGTTACATTTGGCCAACTTTTTTGAGACAGTCACCAAAGCCATGGATAAGAGGAAGACAGTGCACACTGCCTACCTTGACCTGGCCAAAGCCTTTGACATTATTCCCCACTCAGGCATAATAGATAAACTCTCTCAACTAGGCATCAATCCATAAGTTACCAGATGGGTAGCTAACTGGCTCACTGATAGAACCCACCTAGTCAAAATAGGGGAAGCCACCTCAAGCAGGAAAACCGTATCGAGTGGGTACCTCATGGTTTGTTCTTCAGGCCTCTGTTATGTGGTATATACTTTTCTGAGGTACAGGCCAACGCCAGTGGGCTATGGCTGACCAAGTTTACAGATGACTGCAAGCTGGGAGTTGTCATCAGTTCCCTAGTGATGTGGATATCCTCCCAGAGGGTCTCACCCAAACAAATGACTGGTGCCAGAAACATGGCTTCAAGCTGAATACAAAAAAAAAAATCATCATCATCCCTTTTGGGGAGAGTGATGTCCCCACATATTATCACATTAATAACAATGTCCTAAGCATGCAGTCAGTTGTGAGGGATTTGGGCACCCAGATTGATAGCAACCTGACTTTTGACCACCATGTTGCTTCCATTGTAGGGAAAGCTTTCTTCATGGCCAACCTCATAATTAAAAGTATCTCATCCAGGGACAAGGAGGTTATAACATCCATGTGTTCTTCCCTTATAAGGCCCATTATTGAGTACAATGTCTCATTCAGCATGTACCTCACAAAGCACATGTAGCAGCTGGAGAAACCACAGAGGTTCCTCACCAGGACAATCTAGGCCCTCAAAAATCTACCATACACAGACAGGCTAAAAGCCCTATCTCCCCACTCTGTGTTATACAGACTCCTCAGAGGTGACCTCTGTCTGGCATACAAGACAATCGAGAACCCGCCTGGATGGGACTGCTGCATATCCGCAAGTCAAGCTCAACTCAAGTAACCTGCACACGCGACATCAATAGGACTTGTTGGTGGGACAGATTTGTATCCTAAAGACTCCCCATCTATGGAATACACTCCATCTCCATGTCAAGCAGAGTACCTCTTTACCCCCTTCTAAGTGCATCCTGGATTACTGGATGGGAAATAGAAACTACATCCCTGGGATTCCACCTATGTCTCTGCTAGACAGGGGCATTGGGTACTGATTTGTCTATACATGGACTAAACTCTTGGCTAGGCTTATAAGGCCCTCAGGACCAATAGCCTAGTAAGTTCCTATGATCCTATGACCCTGTTAGAGTTTGATCCCTGTAAGAAGTTTGGCAGGTGCAGGAGAGTGAGCGAGCTTTTGGGCACAGTGCTAGGGCATTTTTGAGTTCAGGGTCATGACTAGACTCCTTGTGAAGAACCATAATGACAGATTGCTACAGGGCCAATACCAGGACTCAGAATACAAGTCTGAGGCCTGGGACCATCTGGCATGTGAGCTCACCAGTGCCACTGGCATCCTCTGAAGTGGTGAACAGGTCCATCATCATTATGACAAACTGAGATGGAGGAAGGGGGTGGTCTTGGTCAAGTGGATGCAAGATGCACGGGCCCAGAATGCCTCAGAGGTTTGTAAGTATATCTCTAGGTGATATATCAAATTATGGTATGAATATCTTATAGAAAGGTATGCATAATGGTGTGTTCCCTCCCCACAGCTGCAGAGGAGATGACTTGTAACATGGAGGGCCATGCAGGACAACTACTATGAGACTGTAATAGGTGTAGACTGCAAATATATGATGTGCAAATGTGTATGGGTCGGGTATGCAACCCAGCAGCCTACTATGGTCTGCATAGATCACACATAATCACATCCACTAGGGCTTAAATGTGTACACATGCATGAAAAGTATTAATGCACACTTCACTAACTATCTATCACACATGACACTGTGACACTCCACTTAAATTACAAGGTCTGAATGTGTGACCAAGTGAGTTGTAGGCAGAAATCAGTCAAGCAGCAGACAGCAGTGCCCCAGTAGCTCAGTGTGATAAGAAATACACATATCTCCTGTTAAATTTTGAACACACAGACCACAGTTTAGATGCATGGACTGGTATGAAGATGTGTTCATAGTGACGCATAAGTAATTCTGGGTGTTTGTAGAAACTATCCGGTAGTATTAACAGATATTTTATCCACAGGGCTCACAGGTAAAGAAATTATTGTATTAGCTGTATGAAGGGTATACTAATAAACTGTGTACAAATGTTCCACTGTCCACCCCCATGCCAAAAAATGACAGCAGGATAGTTATATACACTATGTGTCACACTGTCACAGCTACTGATCACTGTTGCCAATAACCTTGCACACAGATATAAATACAGCAGAAGTATGCCATTAGTATAATCACACAGCAGTGCAGGGCACACCTTGTTAGTCATATAGGTAACCTTAACATGTATGAGTCCCCTCTACTCATGTACCTACAGTTGTCATAGCTTGCCCCATAGCATTCCAGGTCAACAGATTAACAGGTATGTACATGCTATGGTAGCTATAGGCCGCAGGTAGATGTAAAGTGGGGGCAGACCTGTAGAGTATTGAGCAGTACTGTTATGAAAAATATAAGCCTATACAGTTGGTAATGGACTGTTTTTCTTCCCCCCCCCCTTATCTGCTTCAATAATTATTATTCATATACTATGGGCATGTTGTTCTCAAAAACTAATGTTGGGACATTTGACCTATTATTGCTCATATATTTAAATGGTTCAATACTAACCTACCTTGTTGAAATTCCATTGTTGGTGGCCTGTTGCCGTAAATTTTACTGGCATGCTGTTACAATAATGATTGTTATTCCATTTAAGTATGTGTGCTGTTTGCCATGCAATTTCCCCAGTTCTATTGTTCTGGGTTAATTGGAGTACACAGTGCATGCTGTTATAACTAATGTTGAAATGTTTTGTTCATGACTAACCAATACACCTTGAAAAACTTTAAAACCATAGCACATTTGGGTAGGCAGATCCCAGCAGATCCACCTGTACCTCCTCTTCTGGCCAGCACATCTGAGATACAACCTCGAACTGCCACCTCCACTGGTCCTACACCACCCTTGTGTGGAACCGCATCAGGGTCATCCCCCATCTGGCCATGGGTATGGAGAGAACCCTGTCACCAACACCAGTTCTGAGGCATGGTGCACAGGGTCATCCAGAGGGACATGGATGTACACCTGCACCAGATCAAGGGCAGACTGGTACACCTTGAGGGGCAGGTTGGCCCTGTCATCCAGCCCCCAGCACAGTCACCATCAGGGGCATGAAGAGGCAATGGTGACCGCCCATGGGTGGGAACCTCAGTCCCACTGATTCCATCTGGGGGCATGTGGCCTTCCAATTACCAACCAATCTCCCCATCCAAGGTGTTTACCCCCCATGTGTCATACACCACCCCTGTCTGCTGTCTTATCTGTCTGCAAAACCAACCTCTCCTACCCAACTTACTTCCACAAACATACCTACAACCCTACTCCAACATCTCACTCTTACCTTAAAAAATAAAAAAAAGGGCCATCTGTCCCCACAAGAATAATCTCGTCCAGTACATAGCTCTCCATTTTGCCCTATGTACACTGCCATGAATCAATCATCCCACCAATTAATCAACAAACGTATGTACCCCACACCCCTCCGTGTGGGGTGTGAGGCTCCAATTTCCAAATTGTCCACATCATTCACAGCTGTTGCTGGCCAAGAAATGGAGAGCTATGGTCCTTTTCTACACCAGTCCTGCACATCTCTAGCTGCCTTTTATAATGTATTTCCCCCTGCTTGCCCCCATTTCACCATTTTCCTATCACCCCTTTTTTCTTTTCCTTTTTTGGAATTAGCATGGGTTTAAGCAGGAGTAAGCACCTCTAAGCAAAGCTAAGGGTCTCTTCTCACCACTTAGTGCCATGCAAAACCCCACAAACCTGCTTTAATCACTCTTTCAGCCACTGTTCTGCCCAGCAACAAAATTAACCAGCCCTGCAAGGTCTCAAATCCAGGACCCTGTCCACTATAGTCAGAGCAACACTACACCCAATCTGCTGTGAGAGCTCCTAATGCTTTTGTAAATATATCATGCATTATAGTCATTTACCATTAGGGAAAAATGTCATCACTGCCCAGTCTTGATCCCAGGCACTAGAGTCACAGCAACACACCAGTACACCAAACCAGCTGTGGGAATTAGCAATGCTTTTGTAAATATATCATCCATCACAGTCATTTAACATTAGGGGAAAAAAAGGCATCATTGTCAAGTCTTGAACCCATGACCCTGTGCACTACAGTCAGAGCAACACACCACTAAACTAAATAACCTGGGAAAATTGCTAATGCTTTTGTAAATATATCATGCATTACAGTCATGTAACATTAGGAGGGGAAGTCATCATTGTCAAGTCTTGAACACAGACCCCTGTGCTTTAGAGTCAGAGGAACACACCAATTTACCAAATCAGCTGCGCGAATTAGCAATGCTTTCGTGAATATATCATGCATTACAGTCATATAACAGTATGGAAAAAAGACAAAGCTGCCACGTTTTGAACCAGAGTCATAACAACACAACACTATACAAAATCAACTCTGGGGAAGGAGGGATGCATTTGTAAATATATCATGCACTAGGGGGATGTAACTTTAGTGAAAAAATACATAATTGACAAAGTTTGAACCCAGACCCATCTGAACTACAGTCAGAGTAACATACCAGTAAGCCAACTGACCCATGGAATGGAGTAGCTATTTTTACAAACATATTCTTATTACCAGTCACACACTACTGCTATATATACTGGCCCAAATCACAGTCAACTTGGGCCTCTGACACAGACACAGAACCAGTACACAGACAAATAAATGCAGCAGGATGTACAGGAGGCCTACATTAAGTGGTAGAGCTGACAACTGCACAGATTGTAGCTGAATATCCACAGTTGTGCCCCCTATTCATGGCAGGGTCCTCATAAAACCTACTCTGTGTACACACATACTGGCAAGGCAGTGTAGATTGGGGTTACAAAGGCATGACATACAGCTCAGTGTCACATGTCATACCTATCAGAACACACATGTCCACGCTAAGCCTGTGTCACACACTGCATGCATGCACATATGTCTTACAAATACACCTGCCATATGAATGACTTGATAGCTCCATCTGTTACAGTTCTAGCATCTGTCACATGTAGGAACCCACAGTCCTGGGCCACAGCCCGGTGTGTGGCACAACTACATGCATGTCAATACAACATAAGAATAATGGAGTCCTGCAATGTCCAGCAAAATTGGTTGCTCCTACTGCAGTCATTCACAGTATCACATTAAAGCCTTGCGGGGTGGGACACATTTTGCAGTTATGAATATGTGCACCACATGTTACCTAACACTCTATGGATGGCACTCTTATGTAACATATGCTCCACAGGCTCATGACTAAACACTGTTGTGGGTACCCTCAACCAGGCCATGCTGTGTGACACAACAGCTGACACCGCACCCTCACTGACAGTTACAGCTTGGTCTCCCCCAATGTCTTCACAATCTTTAGTCTGACTCCTGGCCAGAATGCAGCAGCTGTGGCCTGCTACACATGCAGCAGTATGTCCAACTACCTGCTACAGACCTAAAATCATTCCCAAACACCTAGAGCAGGGCATCCGCACAACAGCCAAACATAAAGGGTTTGAGGGAATGTTGAGGTTTTAAGGGACATGTCTCAGTCTGCCCCAACAAACATACACAGCTGATAGACCAGTATAAATTGCAGCAGCACGCACAGTCAGATAGAAAAGGATCTATGACATTCACATCCGCCTGTCTCCTTAGTCAGTACGCTGCTACAGAATCTGAAAGTATGTTAACAATGGCCAGACATTACATACCTCTCAACTGTACAGATTTCCACTGAATGTCCAGGTTGTTACCTCATAGTCTTGGCCTGTTCCACATAACATTTGTGTTTTTTCTGCCAAATCACTCAGATGATATGATGAATGATGTCACTAAATGATGATATACATTTGAGTTGCAGATGTCAAATCCTTCAGAAAATATATGTCAAAACAAACCCTGTTACTCTAGCAAATTTTGAAGTTTATAGGAGCAATATTTAAAATCTGTCTCTAGTTATGTCCCTTTGTTCCCACATTTTGTCATGCTTTGTCCAGCTTCTTGTGCTAAGAGGTTGAGAGGTATGACTGAGCTGCAGGAGTGTAACCACAGTGTACTGTACTGGCAAAGAACAGAAATGTATATAAAGTATTACCTGTGCAAATGTATGTATTAATAGTAGAAGCTGGAAGCCTCGAACATACAGATATAAGTTGCAAAACTTCAAGTAAATAAGCTGAACTTGTTTTATGAATGTGTCATCTCAGTATCAGTGCAGCAAGCAGACAAATGTGTGCAGCTAGAGTTTTCTGTATTGTCTTGAAACATAAATAATTACTAGGTTGAAAATCTAAAAGTGTTTAACTGTGTTATGACTTCCAGTTCTACACAAACATCAGACAGATATGTACTTCTGATGCAGAGATGTTAAAATGTATGTTAGTTACTGTTAGCGTGGGAAGTGAAGGCAGGTGACACACACTGATGTAATCTGAGCTAACCCAGGATTAATGTTATTATTTTCAGACTTGTCTCATAGAAAGACTTTTGCATGTTGTATGTGTCTGTGTATCTGATAACATCTACTCATCTGCATTTGCTTTGCTAATAGTAAGGAACTAGAGAAATGTAAAATCGTTTACATATAGATGGGAATATAGTATATCTGTCTGATGTTTGTGTGGTCAGCAGTGCTCTGAGTATCAGGCATCTCTGCATTTAATGTTGATTTGAAGTCCTTTATCCAAAGTATGATCACTTCTATTTTGTATCTTATTCTAGTATTACATTTATTTTGTTTTAAATATTCTGTTCTGTTGGAGTTCTAAGAGTTCTCCCTCCCACTTGACTAGTCCTTGTTGTATTCTTAAATTTGGTGGCTTTTCAGTTGACTGCCCCTACTATAAGTCTCATTTTGGACACGCCTCCCAGTCCCAACCAATCAGCTTATTCTACTGAGTAGAGAGAGAGCATTTGGGAAGCCCCCCCACCGGTTTACCAAACGTAAATTACCATGTTTCATCCCTTCCCATTTAACATAATAAAATAATTCTACTGTATTTGTGTTGTTTCCCACTTTATTAGTTTATTTTGCTTTTGCTGCTTGTTCTTAAAAGTACTCAACTGCATTTATTCTGCTGTATTTATTACTGCTTGTAGTAGCCTGATTAAATTGTAACTGATATTCTAAGCCTTTTGGGATAATCACTTGGGCTTCAGGCCAGTTATTTTACATTAAGAAAGTTTGTGGCCTGCACTCTTGTGGGAGGAGAGGGTAGATTTTGTCCTTCAGGGCTGGGAATTGCTGGATAAAGGCTTATTGTGCCTGCTTATTTGCACTGTTTCTTTATGAAATTTGTGCACCTTGTTTGCTGTAGCATAAACTAGATTCAGACCTGCTGAATATAGCCTTGTTTGTATAACTTCAGCACTAATCCAGGCCATCTTTTTTGGAGAAGGTTCCCCTGCACCCTAGTGGCTGAAGTGTGCATTTAACATGTCTCATTGAAGACCGCTTGAACAGGGCTCAGTTTTGAGCTTTTTTATTGGCTAATTGGTTAATTTGTTTAAATTGGTTTGCTCTTGTTTTCTACTGTTATATTTAAGTGTGTATCTGTTCTCCTGTGTTAAATTGACCTAAACAGAGTTGAAATATCTTTAGCATAGTCTGGTTACAGGTTTTGCTGTATTCAGATCTGTTTGTGTGATTCCTGCGTTTCCTGCTACTCCATCTTGTGTTGGCCAGAGCCTGCCTGCACTTAATGAGAGTAAGTGAACTGTTTGGAACTGGTTTGGCATAGGGTGTTGAGCTAAGATCTCAGGGACAAGGGTTGTTTGGTCAGTTCCAGTGTCTCTATTTTACCTTTGTTTTTGTGGTATTTAAAACAAGCATATTTGTGGGCGTGTGCTTGTTTGCCTGTTGCACACCATCACTGTGCTGTTTTAACCCTTTGCGTGGCATCTCAGTTGCATTTTTTTCCCTTACCAGCATTCCTGCGTGAGTGAGGCCCTCGCCTGCAGCTACTATATTGATGTTATCCAGCCATACTCACACCTATAGGTACTCTCCTCAGATAGTAACCACTCTACTATCCCTGACCTCTATTCCTCAGATTCTGATAACCATGGATGGACAATGTGAGACAGTGTAGCAACTGACTGATGTACACAACAACCCTCTACTACTACCACCTAAGAACGCAATATGTGAGAGATTAAATCACCTTAAAGACCTAAGATCCTTGCTGTCTCTGTCAAAAGCCAGTACACGATTGACAGACCATGATGCTTTGTCACACATGTCCTTCATCTGTCTCCCCTGAGCATTAGGCTTCTGGAAAAGGCTCCT
The DNA here is from genome assembly GCF_019279795.1 of Protopterus annectens. Taxonomy (NCBI): domain Eukaryota; kingdom Metazoa; phylum Chordata; order Ceratodontiformes; family Protopteridae; genus Protopterus; species Protopterus annectens. The sequence continues at coordinate 217,148,899 of NC_056750.1, read as the reverse complement.
GCCTCCCCTAGAGTGCCTTTTTAGCCAAAGTCATGACCACAATATTACCAATATGAATAATTCATAAAACGAAATTAAAGGTCATGCTGCTAAATGCTAGGAGTTTTAGCATGAAACTGCACTCATTGCAAGTATTCCTTACCCTGGAGGATGCTGACATTTGTGCAGTCACTGGAACCTGGTTCAAAGCTGTGAAGAACACCCCGACCTTACCATTTTACTCATCCTACCATACTTTCAGACCACAAATGGAGGACTACAAATCCACAGGAGGTGGAGTTCCAATATTTATCAAAGACATACACACCTCCTGGCTGGTCAAACAGTATGATACACAGGAGACATTGCAAGTGCAGTTAATTGTTGACAAAACACATATTCAAATCATAGCTAGCTACAGACCCCCAACCATGACTCAGGGCACCCACTCCACCTATCTGGACATGCCTCAATCCATCAAGATTCAACCCTCTGCCCTGATCCTGGGTGACCCTAACTACTCAACCATGGAGTGCAGGACCTATTCTAGCCCAAACATGATCAGCCAGAGATACCATGACTTTGTCAGTGGCAATGCATTGGATGAGCTGATCAACACCCCTATGAGAGGGGAAAATATCTTGTACCTGGTCCTAACCAACATGAGTAACCACTGCAGCACTCCTACAGTGTCATCCTCCTTGGTAAGATCCAACCATAAAGCGATCACTTTTGAAGTCACCATCTCCCCTGACCCCTCCCCTTGTCAGGGTGACATGAAAAGACATGTCCAAAGCTGACTACAATCTCCTCAGAGCAAGTATAAGGAGCTGCATTGCCACTGTCCCATCAGTTGGAACTAGCACTAATATCTAAGCCTACACCAGGAAAATATATAAGCACCAAGTTTATATTATGCTGTCAAAAACTCAAACTGTCAACAGCATAATAATCAACATGAAAATGTCGAAACCCCCGAACATCGAACACACAAAAAAAAAAAAAACACCAAACACAACACAAATTGTTCTATGCAGGGCGGCAAGCCCCCCTGCACCCCCACACCTCCCGCTACTTAAATATACCAACTCTGAGATCGCACTACATTGCAATAAACAGAAATCTCCCCTTATGGAGATTTTCATTTACACACGCAATGACTTTCGCTTTCGACATTTTGGTGCTGACAATATCAGCTTTGATATCGTTGGCCTTCGACAGGGTGAAGTAGACCCTGAGCACCTACATAGCTGTATGGACTCAGCAATACCTGACATGACCAAATCATCTTCCTCAAGGAAGAGTAAACCTGTCTGGTGGACAGCAGCAATAAACAAAGTCTAGCATAGAAGGAGGTAATTGCTGTCCAGGGCCAAGAAGGAGCAGGTGCCATGTTTGAAGCAATCTCTCCTTTGTTTGAACAAGCAAATAAGGTCACTGGTGAAATCCTGTAAGGCTAACTTCAAGTCCAAGTTGGCCACATCCACCAAGGACAATCACAAGGCCTTCTTCATATATGTCCACAATCTCTAAATCAACACCCAAATCCACTCTACACTGGTGGTCAGTAACACCACATACACAAATGCCATAGATATAGCCAACCTGCTGGCAGATGGGTTCAGTGAAAATGACACCCTCCTGTCCCCTCATCAGTACACCAGGACATCCCCAGCACCTGCCCCTCTACCCTCATCAACATGGATAAGTTCCTTAATGCCCTCTCAAAGGCAAAAAATAAAGTCTCCATGGGACCCAATAACATCCCTACCTGTATCCTACATTAACTCAGGCATGAGCTCTCAGCTCCACTAGACACACTATTCAACCACAGCCTGAGTATCAGCTTCATCCCAACTGCACGGAGGACAGACGCTCTCATCAATCTACACAAAGGTGGAGCATCCACTGACCCAGGCAATTATAGGCCCATCAGCCTAACTAGCCTGATCTGCAAGGCCATGGAATGCACTATCATGGACTTTATAAAAAAGGACATTGGCAACCTCCAAATGCTGCACCCCACACAGTCTGATTTTGTCAAATGGAGCTCATGGCTGTTAAATGTGGTTGACTTCTTCAAAACAGTCAACAAAGCCATGGACAAGGGAAGATGGTGCACAGTGCCTACATTGGCTTAGCCAAAGCCTTTGACTCTATTCCCCACTCAGGCATAATACATAAACCCTCCCAGATAGGTATCAGCACGTATGTTACCAGATGGGTAGCTAACTGCCTTACTGATAGAACCCATTCAGTCAAAGTAGGGGAAGCCACCTCTAGTAGTACACCCGTAATGAGTGGTGTACCCCAAGGATCAAACTTGTGGCCTCTACTGTTTGGCATATACTTGTCTGAGGTGCAAGCCACAAACAGTAGTCAGTGGCTGACCAAGTGTGCAGATGACTGCAAGCTGGGTGCTGTCTTAAATTCTCTTGGTGATGTATACATCGTCCAAGAGTGCCTTACCCAAACTAATGACTGGTGCCAGAAGCATGGCCTAAAATAAATGCTGAGAAATCCATCATTATCCCCTTTAGGAAAATTGTCATCCCCACTACTTATGACATTAATAACAATGTACTAAGCAGGCAATCAGTCGTGAGGGACATGGGCACTCAGGTTAATAGCAACCTGACTTTTGACTACCGCATTGCCTCTGTTGTAAAGACGGCTGTCCACATGGCCCACCTCATAAATCAGGGTATGTCACCTAGGAACAAGAAAGTCATAACATCCCTCCACTCCTCCCTTATCAGACCCATTATCGAGTGCAATGCCCCTTCGGCATGTACCTTGCCATGCACATGCAGCAGTTGGAAAGACCACAGAGGTTCCTGACCAGGAAAATTCAGTGTCTCAAATACCTATCATATACAGATAGGCTAAAAGACCTGTGCCTCTACTCAGTCTCATACATACTGCTCAGAGGTGACCTGTGTCTGGCATGCAAGGCATGTCCGACCAAGCCTTGATGGAGTTGCTGCATATCCGTAAGACAAACTAAACTCATGCAACCTGCATGCAAGGCCTTAACCTGGTCTGTGACATGAATAGAACTTGTTTGTGGGATAGATTTGTGTCACAAAACTCACCTATCTGTGGAATAGAGCCCCTCTCCATGTCATGCAGAGTACTTCTCTAGGCCTGTTCAAAAGGAACCTAGACGACTGGATGGTAAGCAGAACATACACCCCTGGGATCCCAACTGTGTCCCTGCTGGACAGGGGAAACAGGTGCTGAGTTTTAAGGAACATGAGCAAAAGTCTTGGCTAGGCCTATAAGGGCCTCCAGACCAATAGTCTAGTATCATCCTATGAAACTATTACCGTAGATGTTTGCTGTAATTATTTCAGAGTGTCCTGCAATGTTGTCTGCAATTATTAGCTGTGAGTCTAAACTCTGTAGTTACTGTATTGATTGAGTATTGTCTTGTTCCTTTATTAGTTATTATTAAATATAGGTAAACCTTGTAATTATTTCTGGTCTGTATAGAACTAAGTAAGCTCTTACAGTACTTGCTTGTGTATTCAGTGACACTGTATAGCCCACTCCAATAGGGTCGGTCTTGTTCACACTTACCATTTGGCTAATAGGCACATCACAGAGTAGGATTCATTACCCTTTTTAAGGGCCTTACAGTAGCTGATAAAGAGCTGGATTGTGGCAGTTTGAACTACCTTTAAGTGTGGGCAAAAGGGGCCATAGCTGGTAAACCTGTGCCAGAATTTCCCAGCAGTGTGTGTGTGTGTGTGATTCATAAATCAAATCTCAAAGTGTGTGTCAGCTACTTTGGCGGTGACACAAAGCACCAGCCGGACAGAAAGGGTGATGGATGTTTTGGCTTGGGTGCTCTGCTGAGATGTTAATGATATAGCTGTGCCAGTGGGGATACTTACTGGGGATCTGCAGTGAGAGGGAGAAACCAGTCCCAGACTGATTGTGATCTCTGTGAGCTCTGAAGGGTAATTGTATTTTACTGTGTGTATTTGTCATCCTTCTTTTGTGTACATCCTTCACTGGTGGTAGTAGTGAGGACTGAGGCTCCTTGATTACTGGACCATTGCAGGGGCATCACAAAGATGGTACATACTGGTTGATACAGCTGGCATATCACATCATGTACCATTCTTGAGCCTGTCTCAGTCTGCCAATGTCATACAGGATTATTTCACAGATTGTCCAGGTCTCCTTGACCATTCCTGACATATTCTGGCTACGGCAGTGTGTACCCCACACCTGTATATGATTGCCTGACACCTATGGCTAGCATACCTGGTGATCCCCTGCAGCAGAACAGCAGGTTATAGGTATTAGTAGTGGGTGGATGCTGGCACTGGCTCAGCAGCAGTGCATACATACTGAGCATGCAGTGTAAGGGAATGGATACAGTACTAGATATTCATGTACCATTACTCTGTCCCCAGAGGTGTGGCATGTCACAGACACATTCCCCAAACTCTGTGGACAACCATCATGTATTGTCCACATGGTGTGTGGGAAATACACATTTGTTTGGCAGGAGGGGGTCTAGCTCTATCAGGCACATATACCCATTTTGCAAAATCTGGGTACTGCAGATGTCAGACACCTATGAGGAGGTCACCCTACACCACATATACACTGCTCTCTGTTATTGTGTATCCTAGATGTTCCTGGAATGTCCACATGCACCTGTAGTAACACTCAGCTATTTGTCGGATGCAGGCTGGATGACATGGTACTGTAACATTGCCCATAGGGGACACCTAGCAGTCAATGGCAGTGGTGTGTGTGGACACATGACAACACAGTCTGTCTCAGCGGTCAGGCCATTCTGGTAGTCCTGGTACCATCCCAGATTACTAGGCTATGGGCCCTGAGCAGCCATATGGCTAGGCCACATGTCAGCCCATGTGTATGCCAGGCAACAGCTGATGTCCCCATTAAACAGGCACACAGGTGGTATCCCAAGAGTATATGTGCTGTTAACCATCCATCTGACCAGGTTACGCCTGCAAAGGTTTAGGTAGCTACCATGCCTGATGTGGACAGGGTTCCCATTCCACTGCAGGGTGATTGTGTGTGACACACATGTGAGCTGCCAACAAGGCCAGTCCAGGTCACTCACCAGGTTGAGGGTGTGCGGCTTTTAACACAGTGAGCATGATTTGCACTCATGCAGCAGTCCCAGTAATGTGGAGTCCATGATTGCCTTGCATGCCACAGTGAGTATGTATGACACTGCATAGAGGGTTGGCCTTTTAGCATATAGGTGTATGGTAGATGTTTAATACCCTGGTATTCCCTGGTGGGGAATCTCTGTGATGTCCCTAGCTGCTGCTTGTGCTGTGTGATGTGAATGATGAATGCAGGATTATGCACATTAATGGTCCTCATTGAGGGGAACATGAAACACTTGGATCAGGGGGGCAATGCATGCTGTAATACCAGTATGTTGACAATACCCACACACATACTGTACTGATAGATGTCAGGGGTGTGATGTGGGTGTTAGTGGTGGATAGTGCTAGCAAAAGTGGATGTGCAGGGTCTGTACATAATGGTGGCTAATGTATGCGGTCCTGTGATGTGTTCCCCTGTTCATGTCTTTCAGGTGGGATGTACCACAGATGCAACCCGCCCTTCACATATGCCGAGACTGTGGCAATCATTGATGCCCTCAGACTCCATTACAGGGTAATGTTGGGAAGGAGCTAGCAAAACCTGCAGGAACGCACTGCCCTGTGGGTGGAACTGATAGAGACAGTCAACAATATGGGGCACCTGGACAGGACCTGCAAACAGGTCCGACACCGTGCCACAGACCTGGTACACAATGCATGGCAAAGGGCTGCAGCTGTGGCCAGGGACCATGCTGGCACAGGTGGATGGCAGACTACTCAAGAACCACTCACAACCACAGAGGAGTTCCTTGCAAACCTTGGTGCAGCCACCGGCTCCCAGGAAACCATCACTACATATTTTGTGGATGTGGGTGGCACAAAGTTAACAGCCGAAGAGCATGCAGGTAAGGCACTAGTGAGCATCATGTCAATACTGTAGCATTCATAGTGGCAGCCTTTGCATACCTGGATGCATATGTCAAGTCAAACCACATTTGCTTGTGGCATTTTGTTATGCACACAAGTGCACACCTATTGTGAATGTCAGCAATTTGGGTAGTATTACAGCTTGTACTGTACATTTTCAAGAGTGCACATATTATCCTGTGCCAATGCCACATGTGTGTATGCTGGCAATACCTCTCCTCACCAGGTTCCGCTGGTGTGGCTTGAGGACAGTAACCTGAAGCCGGTGAGTGTGGAACTGTCTTGTTGTGGCTCACCAATACTAAAGGCATGTTGAGGGCAGCCAGTTTTCCATGCACACAACTGTTACACTTAGCCATATTCCAATATATGCATGTTCACACGTAGTGAGGTTAACTGCAGTGCATCACATTGGTCATCATGGGAGCCTATTCGCAGGAGCTGCAACATATTGGCATGTACTGTTGTACAGCTGTTGCCACTGTGCTATACAGGTGTACAGCAGTATTGTGTACACAGGTGCACTGTGTGTTAGGTTAAGGTCCATCACATACTTCCACTCCTCAAAAGTGTATAGTAGTAGTAACATTAACTGGACATAGCTGTACTGCATGTTGTTGAGGGCCTGTCCAGAGTTTATCAGTTTTGGCCTGAATGTGTGTCATGCATGTCATCATTCAGAAAGTGTGGTATGTATAATTGTGTGTGTGTATGTGTGTGTGTGTCAGCAAATATTATAGTGCAGGTAGTAATGTACATATGTTGTCTTCCCCTCACAGGTGAACATGGGGGTTGGGTTATCTCTCTCTCACAACCTGATAGTGTCTTATCAGACTCTGATGATGATGGTGGTCATAAAGGGGCACAGGTGGGGTTGTTGGGGGCTCAGTCTGTACCATTGGTTGACATCCCACTTCCACCAACAATGTCCCCACACACGGTAAGTATGCCCACACATACCCAGTCCCTAGCAGCTACAGATATTGGACAGTCGGAGGGTGGTAGCATACAACAGGCTAGTGTGGGGACTATGGCATCTTTGAGTGTAGACACTAGCCATAGCCAGACAGCTGGTGAGATCCCACACAGGCAGATTGACAGGGGTGCTCAAAGGAGGACTGCTGCCCATCCAGCCTCTGTCAGAGGTGTCACACCAGGTGTCACCCGATGCATGTTTCAGTCCATCATGTAGGCACAGGCACATTCTGAACACTACACTAGACAGACGCTCAAGCTCATGAATGCAACACTCTTTGCAATTAGTGACAACCTCCAAGATATTGGTGATGCCGTACATCATTTTGCTGATGTTGTGGATACATGGTGGGGTGAAACATTGTCAATGCTCAACCGTGCAATGTCTGTGCTTGAGCATGTGGTGGGAGTAGGGTGTCAGACACGTGGACATAGCTCAGCAACAAGATCAGCTAAGACCCCATGTGGCCATGCACATTCACATTTCCATAGTGGCAATACCACCAGCACTACCAAAGGGAGGGTGCTGCTGTCTACACCACAATGTGGCAGGTCATGGGCACATGGTCTTGGCCAGTCCCGTCAGGGACATGGACCCAGCAGACAGCAGTCACCATCAGGGAGTAGTACCGCATCTTGTCTTGTGCCTGGTGATGCCAGTGACACTCCTGGCAGAACCAGTTCTTGTGTCCATGGCCGGAGATGGCGAACCTTACATCCTGCCATGTACGGTCCACAGCTGTCCAACATACCCCTGTGTAGGGCCACCACATGGCTTGACTGTGTGCATACACACACTCACACATCACTATCACAGGCAGGTCACCACCAGACACACACAGTTCCTCTGCATTTCCCAGTTGAACACCACCCCTCTAGACACACACACACACACACACACACACACACACACACACACACACACATGATGTCAATTGTATGGACCAGCCTAGGCCTCTGGAAACCCCACACCATACCCTGTGCATGTGATGATACCTGTGCCATATCCCTGTTATCCATACCATTGATGCAGGGGCATACTAATATTGGTCTGATGCACGGAGTGAATATAGTACAATGTAGTAATGTTAGACTGTGTAACGTGCTGTCTGCTGGCAGTTGTCATGGGTACATATCAAAGTTAATGTACCTTTCTGCCATGATGCATTATTGCTAATAGTACTGCTGACTAACTGTTGTCTCACATACCATATTCTTTTGTGTTCCAGATGTCTGTGTATGTATGTGGGTCTGCTGAGATTACCGAAGCTGAGTATGGCAGAGTGGAAACACAATGACCTTTTCATCGCCAAGGTACAGCTGTATATGTACATGTTTACCAGGTGTGTATGCATGCAACAAGGTGTGAGGGACAGTGGGGGCAGGCAGTGTGATCTTGCATACATACCCCTTGACACAGCCAGCTAGTCTTCATACATGTCACCTTGAGAAGGTTACCAGAGTACTGGCCCTGAGTCCCTCACAAGCTTAGCCATTACTTTATCCCCAACAGAATCACCCATCAGTACCTGTTGCCCCTGCCTTTGGTGGACACTTGTTGAACCCCAGGGACAGTTGCTTTTCTTTCCTATCCACTTAAACTTCATGCAGTTGATGAGGGTATGCATGCTGCTGTGTTTGACATATTTGGGGAGTGTATTCTTGACACAGGGCAGCCTCTGGTAGCCAAACCTGACTCTTCAGCATGTGTGTCTGCTATCTCATATGCGATTCGGGTATCTCATGCTGGTAATGCACATACTCTTGTATAGGGCAGCTGTTGAAGGGATGAGAACAACATTGCCATCTTGGCATGCCACAGACACCTGTGGACAAGGTGACCAGTAACCAGTACTGATTACAGACTGTATGGAACAGGCATTGAGGGTCATGGGTGACCTTTGTGGATGTTAACATAGCCTTTACAGATTCTGCAGATGTCTGCATAGGTGCATAGCAGACTGACCATGCTGCTAATGCATTGTTGTACCTACTGAGGACTTTTCAGAGGTAATGTCCACCTTTTGGCTGGATGCGGTTCATTTACCTATGTGATGAACTACATACAACCAATTCCTGATGACTGTCAAAACATGTTGCCTGAATGTGACTATTATGTCATCCTGGGTACCCAGGTCTGTCATAACAGTCTGTGTGTTTATGGGGTTGGGGAATATAAATCTGAACCTGCTGAATTTAACTTGAGCACTAATCCAGGACATCTTTTTTGGAGAAGGTTCCCCTGCACCCTCGTGGCAGGAGTGTGTGGTTAGAACTTGTCAGATTGAAGACTGCTGGAACAGGGCTCAGTTTTGAGTTTTTTTACTGGTTAATTGGGTAATTTGTTTAAATCAGTTTTCTTGTTTTCTATTGTTTTATATATATATATATATATATATATATATATATATATATATATATATATATATATATTTATATAAATTGCACTTTATTCATCTGCTTTTACTGTAATTGTGTTTCTTCCTACTTTATTACCTTATTTTGCTTGTGCTTCTTCTTAAAAGTACTCATTTGTATTATTCTGCTGCAGTTACTATTGCCTGGTAGTAGCCTGATTGAATTGTAACTGTTATTCTAAGGCTTTTGGTTTAAGCACTTGGGCTTCAAACCAGTTGTTTTACATTAAGGTTTGTGGACTACATTGTTGTAGCAGGACAGGTAGCTTACATCCTTCTAAGTTGGGAATTGCTGATTGAAGGATCAGTGTCTGTTATTTTAAAAGTGCATTAGTTCTGGTTTAAGCACTTTGGCTTCAGGCCAGTTATTTTACATTAAGAAGGTTTGTAGTCTGCACTCTTGTGGGAGGAGAGGCTAGATACTGCCCTTCTGAGCTGGAAATTTCTGGTTAAAGGCTTATTGTGCCTGCTTATTTGATCTGTTTCTATCTGAAATTTGTGTGCCTTGTTTGCTGTAGCCCAGTTAGTAGTTTATTGGCCATTTTGGGCTAATTTCTATCTCTTTCATTTCCAACAAACTTTCAACTTAAGCACTCAAACCATTCATTTCACAGTCCAGCACTTGCTCAAAACTCATAGCAAGCACTAATTAACCCTAGCAATAGACCCCCTATACTGTCCAGAAGGAAAAGGCTCTCTATTCGTCCCTACCAGCTAATCAGTAAAACAGCTCACTTTACCTATTCAGGCATGTCCAAAGGGCAGTTTCAGGTGTACTCTCCAGTCCAACTGGTGAATCTGGGCATTTTGAGGCAATGTTACAACTGTCTCATGTACACAGACAACCCTCTCCTCCTACCACCAAACACTAATATATGCGAGAGATGCAATTATACAGCCAAACTGGAGGCAAAGCTCTCTCAACCCAATACTGGAACTGACAGTCAAGAGAAGAAGGAAAATACTTGCAACACACCACCAGTCTCACATAGACCCACTAAACCAACACCGGCAAATAACACACATAAATACACGAAAACATACTCGGAGGCACTAAATAAAAATCTGCAAAAGCAACAGAGACCTCCAAAGCAGACACCCAAGCAACCTCCACACCCCATCACAAACCATGAAATACATACTTCACATAATCAGTGTGCCACGCAATCACAGCCCTTAAGGCAGAATAACATACCCAACACACTAGTAATAGGCAACTCTATAGTCAGGCACACTGATGTCCCACTAACTAGGCTGGAGAAGGAGAAGGTTACAGTTAGCTGCCTGTCAGGTGCCAGGATCCGCCACATAACACAAACACTCAGGTCACTCCAGAACAAGTACAAATATGACTCTGTCATTATCCATGTTGGTGTGAATGACCTGAGATGTACCTCCCTGGACTACATGAAAAGAGACATGGAAGAGCTTTCTAATCACATAGCCCAGGTCGGTATGACCCTGACCCTGAGTAGCATCCTGCCCTCACCAAGAATTATGCCACAGTATAAAGAAAAAATGATCAATTTCAACAACTGGCTAAGTTTCTGGTGTCATTCAAAGGGGATCTAGTATCTGTCCACCTGGGATGACATGCTCGATAAGCCACATTGCTTCGCAAGAGATGGCTTGCACCTGTCACCATTAGGCTTTCGAATACTGGCCAAGGTTTTGCCGCCCCCATAGTGCCATTTTTAGGGAAGGCTCAAAAGACAAACCCACCACCATAAATAGCACGAGTAACCAAAAACTGAGGGTAATGCTACTCAATGCCAGAAGTCTAAACCTCAAAATGCATGCATTCAAGGCACTCCTCAGTATGGAGAACAGCGATATCTGTGCAGTAATAGAAACCTGGTTTAAAGCTCCTGAGAGCACCCCAGCACTACCAGGCTATAACTCATACTATACCTTTTGGCCACAGAACCTGGACCAAAACACAAAAGGTGGGAGTGTATCTATATTCATCAAGGATACTCACACCTCCAGGTTAGTGGCACAGCACAATTCCTCAGAGATCATCCATGTGAAACTAACAATGAGAAAAACTGCACTTCAAATTGTAGCTTGCTACAGATCACCCACCATGACCCAGGACCCCCATTCCGCATTTCTAGAGTCACTGGAAAATATGAAGGTCCTATCAAACACCCTAATATTGGGTGATTTCAATTACCCAAACATTAACTTGGAGAACTACTCAAGTACTAACTCCCTTGCCCAACGCTTCCTAAAATTTATAAACTTGAACACCCTGGATCAACTGGTCAGCACTCCCACCAGAGGTGACAACATTTGGACCTGGTCATCACCAACATGGGTGACCAGTGTTCTACACTGGAAGTCAAACCCTCGCTGGTTAGATCAGACCATAGACTAATCATTCTGGATATCTACATTCCGCCCCACCCCCAATCAAGGAAACCACAGTTAAAAACTTTTCAAAAGCAAACTTCACAGTACTTAAGACCGAGGTGGAAAGGTTCACAGCCCCCATGCTAATGGGCAATGCTGTCAAAGCTGCTGAATCCCTTACAAAGGCACTCTATGAGCACCTGCAAGAATGCATGGATCATGCTACCCCAAGCAAAACCAAGACTCACTCCTCCAAGAAAAGGAAACCAGTCTGGTGAACCCTTGCCATAAACAAGCTATACAATAGAAGGAGGAAACTAGCACAGAAAAGAGGAAAATCCCAAGAAGGAAAGACATCCCTGATTAGTATCAGCAAGAAACTACGATCCCTCATAAAATCATTCAAGGCTAGCTTCAAAAGAAAAATTGCCAAGGACTCCAAAGAGAACCACAAAGTGTTCTTTAGCTATGTCAAGAACCTAAGTGGAAACTCTCAGATCTGCACTGTGTTAGTGCAGAATGGCATAAAATATATTGAACCGACTGATATTGCCAACATTCTGGCAGATAGGTTTAGTGAAAATTTCACCCCCTCTCACCCCCTAAAGGGCCCATAACCATATGTGAAGAATGTAGTGCCCTGGCAATCACTGACACACAGGTTAAAACAGCCCTATCCAAAGCCAAAAATACAGCTTCAATGGGACAAGGCAATGTCCAAGGCTGTGTCTTACATGAGCTCCAAAATGAACTAACCCCTCACCTAAACACACTGTTCAAACTCAGCCTCTCTACAGGCTATGTACCTATAGAGTGGTGCACAGCAACAGTTATCCAGCTCCACAAAGGTGGAGCCACAACGGACCCCAGGAACTATCACCCTATAAGCCTGACTAGCCTGGTCTGCAAGGCTATGGAGCGCATCATCATGGAATTCATTAACAGAGACATTGGGAACCATAAAACATTGGACCCTGCACAGTCTGGCTTTGTTAAGGGCAGATCATGCCTTCTAAACTTGGTGGACTTCTTTGAGACAGTTACCAAGGCTTTACATGAGGGAAAGAAGGTCCACATAGCCTACCTAGACCTCACAAAGGCTTTCAACACCATTCCCCATTCTGGTATTATAGACAAGCTCACCAGCCTGAACATAAACCCCTATGTCACAAGATGGGTTGCCAATTGGCTCATAGATAGAACCCACACAGTGAGAGCTGCAGGCTCTAGGTCCGACTCTAAACCAGTTACAAGTGGCATCCCCCAGGGCTCAGTCCTGGAACCCCTCCTGTTTGGTATATACTTCTCAGAGGTACAGGCAAGCACAGGAGGACTATGGCTGACCAAGTTCACAGATGACTGCAAAGTGGGGGCCATAATTGATTCTCCAGCTGATACAGACATCCTCCAGAAGGGTCTCACTGAGATGGATACGAAGTACCCATGCACTACCACATATGTGGTAGTCCCCTAAATACAGGAAAAAGTAATAAGGGATCTGGGGACCTAAGTAGATAGTAATCTCTCCTTTGATAATCATATTGCCAAGGTGGTTAGAAAATCCTTCTATGTGGCCCACCTAATCACAAAAGGGTTCACATCTAGAACAAAAGAGGTTATTGTGCCCCTCTACTCATCACTCATCAGACCCATCATAGAGTACAATGCCCCATTTGGGATGTACCTTACAAGACACCTGCAACAGCTGGAAAGACATCAGAAGTACCTCACCAAGAGGATTATTGGCCTCAAACATATGCCCTATGCAGCCAGGCTGAAGAAACTCCAGCTGTATTCGGTTGCATACCGCTTACTCAGAGGTGATCTCTGCCTGACATACAAGGCCATGTCCAACCCAGAATTGATGGTCATGCTCCACCGGAAAAAAAAAAACAAATCCCCAAGAGCCACACACTCCTAGAGATTCCTCATGCTTTGGAACAGGATTCCAATCTACATTAGGCAGAGCCCCTCACTAACACTCTTCAAGAGAAACCTTGACGAGTGGATGGGAAACAGAAAATTTACCCCAGAGATCACTGCAGTGGCTCTGCTGGACAGAGGCACAGGGAACTAATGGCTCTGCTGGACTGAGGCACAGGGAACTAATCTAAGGGGGCAGCAAAAGCCAACACATTCTGGCTAGGCTTATAGATGCCCTCAGGCAGATAGCCTAGTACTTACCTATGAACCTATGAACCTATGGTGCTGATGTGGGAAATACTGGGGACATGTTCTATCTAAATGGCATGCTGACACTGTCTGCATTCAGCTTGAGGCTAGGACCTTGACAGCATTCCATACCCGCTGTATGGGCCATTGCAGTGTGTTAACAGCAGTTTGTGGCTCAGTGACAGACTGCAAAATACTTACAGTTCACACAGCCTTAGGCTGTACCTACGTATGTGGGTGGTGCCAATTAGCATTCATGCCTATATACATTTGGGTTATTGGGGGCACCAGGTAGTCACAGGGCCTTCACATGTCTACATATTGCACACACATACGCAGCACAGAATGTGTTTGTGACATTATCAAATGTGGAGTGTGGGACACAACTTGTAGTAATGTGACAATTGACAGGACATACTATGCCCACGGCAAGTGCAACACACAGGACATCCTCTGGTATGCTACTATGAAACTTTCTTTGTGTGACATTACCTTAGCTTACACTATTTGTCCTAACATTAAGGTGCTTCTGATGTGCAATAACTGCTCTATGTAATCAGTACAGAACTGTATGACATTTTTGTTGTCCTAGACTCTTGGGACCTCTTTACTGTTTCAGTTGTCACAGACCACACCTTGTCAAACATGGACTTGCAGGGTGGTACAGATGGTGGTCAAACCTGTGACCTCTGCATATGTCTGCAGATTGTCCTAATATCTGACACATACTTTCTTTCCATCTGTCATAAAATTGTGTTTTTCTGGCAAACTGTAGGAAAATCATGAAATGTTCTAAAGACATGTATCTGGAGCATTTCTCCCCAGGCCTCCACTGAAAACAGACTCTGTGGATCCTATTCAGACTTTCCTGGTCAACAAATGTAAATAAATAAATAAATAAATAATGGCAGACTAACATTGCAGATTGATAACGGATATTGCCATATAACACATACCATTTGGAAAGTACATTCAAATGCACAACCTGTTCTGTTATCTACTTTCCATGCATGTCACAGAAATATGTGAAGGTAGTGCTCAATGTTTGGTGCTTGCTCCAGTTTTCCATATGACTTTAACCAGATGTCTTTCTGTGAGAGGTTGAGAGGTATGTTGCTGGCTGTAACACAGGTAGACTGCTGCAAGGGGATGTACATACATGCACACACACACACACACACACACACACACACACACACACACACACACACACACACACACACACACACACACACACACTCATGACCTGCTCTTGCTGATAGCAGAACCTCTACCAGCCTAGTTTTACAAATGATAGTGCAATATACATAACACAAACACCACAATGCTACTATTGTGTTGCAGTGTCTGCCACTACTATTCAAGTGTGTGACAATTGCAGGGGCTGTTAGCATTGACAATGACACGTTCACAGGCCCTTAACATGGTAGAGCTATCTGAAACACAGACACACTGCTGAATGGGGACATGCATTGAAACACACATGCACAGAGTTGACACTTTTCCTATTAGATGACCTACCTATCTAGTTATGTACAATACAGACTGATATGACTATTGCATAAACCACAGTGCCTTTGTGTTAGAAAATGTGTGACTGTGCTTGTAAGGTGGATGACATCAACAAGCTCATTAAAGTAATATCATGGGGAAGGGGTCAACAGGCTTTAAAATTGTATAACCAACACACAACAGCCACAGGGGATACGCTTCACACACAAACTAGTATAGTTGGCTGTATTGAGATTCAAACACCTACCTATTTACTTGTACATACTATAATGCTATCTACTTATCACATGTGCCAAGAAGCTTATAGGGCTGATAAGTGTCCAAATGTATGTCTACAGTGAATGACATCAGCAGGCCTTGTAAAGTATGGCAATGGGATGTGTACTGGGTGGAAAAGGCCTCAAATGGTATAACCAACACACACACACACACACACACACACACACACACACACACACACACACACACACACACAGAAGATATGGTTCTCCCCAATACACAGTTGCCAGTATTGAGATTAGAACCCCTACCTATCTAGTGATTTGTATTATAGTGTTACACAGTTTTTTTTCACACTCCACAGAGCTTATAGAGCTGTAGAGTGTCCAAAGGTACTTCTAAGGTGAATAACATCAGCAGATCTTGTATAGTAGTGAAATGGGAAGTGTACTGGGTGGGAAAGGCTCAAATTACTTCAACCTACAAACACACACTTGCCAGGACTGATATTAGAACCCCTACCTATCTAGTTATTTGTACTAGAGTGTTACAAAGTTATTGCATGCACCATGGAGCTTATAGGGCTGAAGAGTGTCCAAGGGTACTTCTAAGGTGAATGACATCAGCAGATCTTGTAAAGTAGGGCAATGAAAAGTGTATGGGGTGGGAAAGGACTCAAAATACTTTAACCTACAAACACATACTTACACACACACACACACACACACACACACACACACACACACACACACACACACACACACACACACACGCACACACACACAAAGGTGGGTGATGTGAGATTACAAAGCCCACCTCACTACTATTACACAATGAAGCTCACCTTCATGCTGGCACATGCCACTGCTTACAACTAGTATGCAATTGTCTGCAGCAGGACATCACTCTGTGCCTTTCAGGGTGTCTCTATGACTCACTCTCTGTCTGTGTCTCCATCTCTGTCTCTCTCTCTCTCTCTGTCACTGTATGTCTCTCTCTTCCCCAAGTCTATGTGTGTGTATGCTTGAAATATTTTTTATATGTTGCCCATATATATATGTCTGTGTACTACACTTAACAGATGCAGATGTAGCACATATAGGCCACCTACAAATAGCTGAGAGTAATCCTATGTGATTGGTGTGGTTAGAGACAGTTAAGGTGTGTATAGCTGTCTGTATGGAAAGACATATATGCACAATACAGTTGTATAGTCCGATGTGGGTTTAGACATGGGTTGTAATTCTCTAAGTGTAGGAGCATGCCCAGTATGACCTATAGTAAGAGTGGGAGCCCATACCTGAGATAGCAGTACTCCAGTCCAGGAGTTGTGTGCTACAGCCATACCTCTCAACCTGTTAGTGCAAGAAATCTGGGGGTTAGCCTGCTAAAATGGGTGGACAATGGGCCAAACATAGGGAGATATTTTAAATATTGCTCTTATAAACTTAGAAAGTTGCTAGAGTAGCAAGGTTTGTTTTAGCATACATTTTCTAACATTACTTACTGACATAAATCCTCAGATCATCACAGTGATTTACCAGAGAAATACAAGATTTATGATGAACAGACCAAAATTATGAGCTAAAATATAGACATTTTTGCCAAATCCGGCCACTTGAGAGGTGTGGCTACAGCCAATTAGCTGATGAAGCTGTGTAAACAGTCAAGAACCTCAGTGATATACTGGTTGGGGATCTCCTGGTTAAGTGGTATCCTTCTTAACTGAAAAGTCATATCCTTGTGTGGGTACAGAGTGCATTGTACTGAACAGAGATATGTGTGGTATATTCTACATAGCACTGTGATTTCCTGGTAGAGCAGAGCAGCGTAGCATAATGTGGTGAACCACTGACAGACATTTGTTTATAAGTTCATAGGATAATATGAGGTTACTAGGCTATTGGCCCTGAAACCCTTATAACCCTAGCAGATGAGATTGTAGCCCATGTTAAAACATGTCAGCACCTAGAGCCCCTGTCCAGCAGGGACACAGATGGAATCACAGGACTGTATTTTCTGTTTCCCATGCAATTATCCAGGGTGCACTTCATAAGGGGTATTGAGGTACTCGGCTTGATATGGACAGGGAGTGTATTCCAGAGATGGGGGAGTCTGTGAGACACATATCTGTCACACTAAGTCCTATTAATATCACATACCAGGTTGATGCTGTGCCTACAGGTTGATCGAGTGGGGCTTGGCTTCCAGATCTGCAGCAGTCCCATCAAGGCAGGGTCTGGATTGCTTTGTATGCCAGACAGAGGTCACCTTTGAGGAGTCTGTATGAAACTGAGTAGAGGGACAATGCTTTTAGTCTATCTGTGTAGGGTAGGTATGTGAGAGTCCTTTGTGAGGTACATGCTGAAGGGGACATTGTACACAATAATTGGACTTATAAGGGTAGGATACATGGATCTTATGAATTCTTTGTCTCTGGATGAGATACCCTTACTTTTGAGTTGGCCCATCTAGAAAGCTTTCTGTACAAAGGAAGCAACATAGTGCTCAGAAGTCTGGTTGCTATCAACCTGGGTGGTCAAATGCCTCACTACTGATTGTGCATGTAGGGCATTGTTGTTAATGTGATAATATGTGGGGACATCAGTCTCCCTGAAGGGGATGATGATGCATTTTCTGGCATTCAGCTTGAGGCCATATTTCTGGAAGCAGTCATTTGTTTTGGTGAGACCCTCTTGGAGGACGTCCACATCCCTTTGGGAATTGATGACTGTTTCTGGCTTACAGTCATCTGCAAACTTGGTCAGCCATAGGCCAGTGTTTTGTCCTGCACCTGAGGGAAGCATATCCTGTATAACAGAGGCCCCAAGACCAATCCTGAGGTATGCTGCTCATTATGGGTGTACTGCTTGAGTTGGCTATCCCTATTATGATTAGGTGAGTTATATCAATGAACCAGTTTGCTACCCATCTGGTAACATATGTATTGATGCCTAGTTGACAGAGTTTATCTTCTACGGCCAAGTAGGGAATAGTGTGTAAGACTTTGGCCAATTCAAGGTGGGAGGTGTGCACCATCTTTCCCCTGTCCATGACTTTGGTGGTTGTCTCAGGAAAGTCAACAAGATTTAATGGCCATACCTCCCCTTGACAAAGGCAGACTGTGTGGGGTTGAGTATTTGGAGTTTGCCAATGTCCCTGTTAATGAGATCCATGATAATCCATCGCATGGCCTTGCGGATCAGGATAGTTAGGCTGATGGGACTTTAATTTCCTTGATCGGTGAACACTTCACTTTTGTGTAAAGGGATGACAGTGGCTGTCCTCCACTAGCCTGGGACAAAGCTGATACCCAGGCTTTGGTTAAGTAGGGTACCTAATGGTGCTACCAGTTCATGCCTGAGTTCATGTAAGATGCAGCCTGGGATATATTCAGGTCCCATGGAGGCTGTCTTTTTGGCTTTGAGAGGGCAGTGATACCCTGTTCCCTAGTGATAAGGGGTGGGTGACCAGGTATTGGGGATGTCCTGCTTTACTGATTGGGGAACAGAGGGGAGACATTTCCACTGAATCTGTCAGCCAATAGATTGGCTGTATCTATGTGCATGTGGTGTCCTTGACCACCAGTACTGAACAGATCTGGGACCTTCCTTTGAGACTGCAGACATATGTAAAGAAGGCCTTATGATTGTATGTCTTAGATGTGGGCAATTTGTACTCAGGGTTGCCTTTAGAGGATTTCACTGGTGCTCTTCTTTGTTTGTTCAGGCTAAGGAGAGATTGCTTCCAATTGTGCACCTGCTCCTTCTTGGTTCTGGACAGCAATGTTATCCTTTTGTTATATAGTTCCTTTATTGCAGATGTTTCCAGACAGGTTTAGCCTCCCTTGCTAAGGATGATGTTGTCCTGTCAGGTATTCCTGATTCCATACATCTGTAAATATATATATATATCCATGTGCAACTAACAGTGGGCAAGACTGCTTTTCAGTTTATAGCATCCTACAGAGCACCCTCTCAAAGTCAGGAATCCCACTCGGCTTTCCTGAAAACATTGGAGAACATGAAGATCTTTCCAAACACCATTATATTGGGTGGCTTTAACTACCCAAACATTGACTGGGAGCACTACTCAAGCCCCAGCACCTTAGCCCAAAGGTTCCTGGAAATTATAAACTCAAATGCTATGGAACAACTAGTCACCACTCCCACAAGAGGTGACAACATACTAGACCTGATCATTACCAACATGGGGACTCTATGCTCCACACCAGAAGTATATCCCTCATTGGTAAGATCAGACCATAAATTAATTTCACTGGATGTCCACATCCCGACCCCACTCCCAGCCCAGAAAACCACAGTGAAAAACTTCTCAAAAGCAAACTTCTCACTTCTCAAAACTCAAGTGGAATCCTTCAACGCCCCAGGGCCAGTGGAAACTACGGCCCAAACTGCAGAATCCTATATAAACGCATTCTATGGACATCTCCAGGAATGCATGGATCATGCTATCCCAAACAAAACCCAATCATCCAAAGGCAGGCGTCCAGTCTGGTGGACCCCTGCCATAAATAAACTGTACAACAGAAGGAGGAAGCTACTACATGATAGAGCAAAATCCCTAATAGGGAAGGCATCTCTGATCAGTACTAGCAAAAATTTATGATCCCTCATTAAATCCTCCAAGGCCAGCTTTAAGAGTAAAATTGCACAGGACACCAAAGACAATCATAAGGCTTTTTTCAGTTATGTTAGAAACCTGGGATGCAACTCCCAGACTTGTTCTGAGTTGATTCTAAAAGACAAAAAATACACTGAACCCACAGACATGGCCAATATCCTGGCAGACAGGTTCAGTGCAAACTTCTCCACCCCCTCCCCCCAAAAGAGCAAGTATCTATCCCAGCAGAGGGCTGCCTCCCAAACATCTCTGATGCTCAGGTGAAGGCTGCCCTCTCCAAAGCAAAAAACACTGCTTCCATGGAACCAGATGGCGTCCCATGTTGCGTCCTACATGAACTCGAAGAGGAACTAATCCCTCAAATAAAACAGCTATACAATCTCAGCCTCACTACAGGATATGTGCCCACAGAATGGCATACAGCAACAGTGGTCCCACTCCACAAAGGTGGAACCTCCACGGACCCTGGAAACTATCGCCCCATAAGCCTGACTAGCTTAGTCTGCAAGGCTATGGAGAGGATCATCATGGAGCTCATAAACAAAGACAGTGGGGACCTACAGACACTAGATCCTACCCAGTTCGGCTTTGTCAAGGGCAGATCCTGCCTTTTGAACCTGGTTGACTTCTTCGAAACAGTCACCAAAGCCATAGATGAAGGGAAGGTAGTCCACACAGTCTATCTGGACCTTGCAAAGGCATTTGACACAATACCCCACTCGGGCATCATAGATAAGCCATCCAGCTTAACTATAAACCCCTATGTCACAAGATGGGTTGCAAACTGGCTCAAAGACAGAACCCACAGAGTGAGAGTTGCTGGAGCCATGTCAGACTCGAAACCAGTCACAAGTGGCATCCCACAGGGTTCTGTCCTGGGACCACTCTTGTTTGGTATATACTTTTCTGAGGTACAGGCAAACGTGGGAGGACTATGACTCACCAAGTCCGCAGACGACTGCAAACTGGGTGCCATAATCAACTCTCCAGCTGACACAAATATCCTTCAAAAAGGTCTCACAGAGACAGATAACTGGTGCCAGCGCCATGGTTTAAAGCTAAATGCCAAAAAATGTATAGTCATACCCTTTGGTAAAAACAATGTGCCCACAAATTACCACATAGGCGGAAACCCATTAAGTACAGAGAAAGGTATTAGGGACCTGGGGACCCAAGTTGATAGCAATCTCTCCTTTGAAAACCACATTGCCAAAGTGGTTAGAAAGACCTTCTACATAGCCCACCTCATCACGAAGGGTTTCACATCTAGATCAAGAGAGATAATCGTGCCCCTTTATTCATCCCTCATCAGGCCCATTATAGAATACAATGCCCCTTTTGGGATGTACCTTACCCGACACCTGCAGCAATTAGAAATACCCCAAAAGTATCTCACCAAGAGGATCAAGGGTCTCAAACAGATGCCATATGCTGCTCGGTTAAAAAAACTCCAGCTCTACTCAGTTGCATACCGCCTACTTCGAGGCGATCTATGCCTGACATACAAAGCTATGTCAAATCCAGAATTAATGGACATGCTCCACCTCAGTAAATCTAAATCCCTTAGAGCCACATGCTCGAGGGACTTGAACCTCAACACAGAAATAAATAGAACTTGCTGGAGGGACAGGTTCATAACCCAGAGGCTCCCTTCGCTCTGGAATAGAATTCCAGTTCATGTGAGGCAGAGCACCTCCCTGAATCCCTTCAAGAAGAATCTCGATAGGTGGATGGGGGATCATAGGTTTGTCCCAGGGATTACTCTCTTGTCACTATTAGACAGAGGTACAGTAAACTAAACCTTAAAAAGGGCACAGTATACTCAAATCAAGGGGTGGTGTAAGCCATACAGAATCAGGCTAGGCTTATAATTGCCTCAGGGCAGATAGCCTAGTATGAACCTATGAACCTATATATATATGCTGGCATAGTACTTTGGTTTACATTTGGACATTGATGCCTGTCCTCCAGTGTGGGAGGGGGATGTGCAGCTGTTTATACCATCCCTCAGGTGGTTGTGATCACCTTGGGAGACATTTTCATTTTACCATGGCTAGAGGGGTTTAGGAGAGATGGTGATATCGGACATGACTACTTTTTTGTCAGATCTTGCCAGAGAGGATGATACTGTAGGGGTGCTGCAGTGGTTAATCATGTTGGTTACTGCCAAGTCTGATATATGTATCACATCTTGTGGGGGTATCATGTAGCTGTCCTAAGGATTTAGCATTGATAGGATTAGGGAATCTCTGTGCATTTCTGTTCTGGCATAGTTGTTTTTTCCAATCTATGGTTGGGTAATTAAAGTCAACCAAGATCAGAGTAAAGGGTTGAATCTTGATAGATTTGTAGAGGGCCAGATAGGTGGGTTGGGCATCCTGAGTAAAATATTTTGGCCTGTACCTACCTATAATTTGAATAGGGGTCTTGTCAACAGTTAACTGCACTTGGAGTGTCTTGTGTGTGTCAGATTGTTTGACCAGCCTGGATGTGTGTGTTTGTTTAATATATATTTATACTCCACCTCCTTTGGCTTTGCTGCCCACATTTTGTGGTCTGGCTGTGTGATATGATGACTGGCCAGGTAAGAATGGGTTGCTCTCCACAGCTGTGGCCCAGGTTTCTGTGAGTGCACAAATGTCAGCATCTTCCAGGGTTAAGAATGCTTCCAATGAGTGCATTTTCATGTTTAGATTCCTAGAGTTTAGCAGCATGACCTTTAATTTGCATTTTGTTGAGAGTTTCATGTTGGTAGTATCAACCTCATGACTTTCCCTAAAGCAGCCACTATGAGGAGGCAAGGGCTTTTGCCAGAAGCCTGAAGCTCAACTGAGACAGATACAGGCCATCTCTAGCAAAGCAGCGTGCTCGTTTGATCATATCTTCACAGGCTGTCAGGCACTGGATCCCCCTGGAATGACACCAGAAAGTCAGTCACTTGTTAATGTCAATCATTTTCTGTTTGTATTGAGGCATCATTCTGGGTGAGGTAAGCCTGGGGACATACCTGCATGGGACACATATTTGGCATGTTCAATCATGTTTGTCTTCTTATAGTCCAGGGAGGTACGTCTGAAGTCATTCTTACCAACACGAACTGGGACAGACTCATAGCAGTACCTGTTGTAGAGAGGCTTCAGTGCATGTGTGATATGGTAGATGATGGCACCTGACAAACATGTAACCATTACTGTCTCCTTATGCAGCCTGGTGAAAGGCACATCTGTGTATCTCACACTGGAGTCTCCTATGAGTAATATGCTGGGTTTATGTTGGGCCTTAGTGGTTGCCTGACAGTGGTGTGTGGACTATGCATGGCATGTGGCATGGAGGTTTGTGGAGTTCTCATGTGTTTTTAGCTCTGAGGTGTCCTTTGTTTGGATTTGGATTTGTTGAGGACCCCCCGCATATGTGGGTGTGTGTTGTGTAGTTGGGGGTGATGTTTACTGACTGCATACACTGAAGGGAACCTATGTTACTGCACAATTTGTTCTGGTGTGCACATTCTCCATTTGCCTGGCCAGTGGTTCCCCTTCCCCTTATATGTGTCTCTTTGTCCTTCTGTAGTGCAGTCACAGGCTTTGTCCACAGTTGCTGCTATATATTTGTATTTCTGGTGTGAGTGGGGTAGAAGTCATAACATCACACTCAGGGTTATGGACTTCACACCTCTGAGTGTACCTGTTCATGGGATCATAGGAGATTACTAGCCTAATGGTTCTGAGGCCCTTACAAGCCTAGCCCAGAGTATATCCCCAGAAAAGAAAATGCATTCAGCAGCTGTCAGCCCTCTCAATGAGGGACACAGGTGGCACCCCCTGGACAGATTTTTGGTTGCCCTTCCACTCATCAAGTTTGCACTTGAAGAGAGTCAGCGACATACTTTGTTTGATATATATGGGGAGTGTATTCCAGAGATGGGTCAGCCTCTGGGAGACAAACCTGTCTCTCAAGGAGGGTTTGTTAATGTCACATATTAGATTTAAGACTTTTGATGAGGTACTACATGAGGAGTTAGACGTATGGATATGGAGCATCTGTACTAGAGTAGGGTCTGAGATTGCCTTGCAGGTGAGATACAGATCACCTCTGAGCAGTCTGTATGATACAGAGTAGAGTGATACTGATTTGAGCCTGTCTACATAGGACAGCTATTGGAGGCCATAGATTATCTTTGTGAGGTATTTATGTGGCCTTTCCAGTTGGTGCAGGTGTTTGGACAGGTACATACCAAATGGGGCATTGTACTCAATTATTGGCCTAATGAGGGCAGAGTGCAGAGAGGTAATAGCATCTTTTTTTTCTGGATGCAATTCCTTTACTTATGAGATGAACCAAGTAAAAGCCTTTTCTGACCACTGCCGCTATATGATGGTCAAATGTGAGAGAGTTGTCAACTTGTGTACCAAGGTCTCACAGCACAGGTTGTGTGCTTAGGGATTTGCCGCTAATGTGGTAATCAGTAGGGGTTGTGTTTTTCCTGAATGGTATGCTAGTACTTTTTTTGCATTTTACATAAGACCATGACACCAGCCATTTGTTGCTGTGAGACCCTCTTGAACTATTTTAACATCGTTTGAGGAGTCAATGACAGCACCCAAGTTATAGTCATCCACCAACTTGGTCACCCACAGCCCTTTTGTCTCCTTTGTTTCCACTGGTATGGGTTCCCCTCTGTTGGCTCTGGGTCTGAGGTGAGGGTGGCAGAGCTTAGTGAGTTGCTGAAGTATGCCCCTGTCCATCCTGTAGCACTCTACTATCTCCAGCTCATGTAGCCCCTGAATGGTTACTCTGGGTCTGAACACTCTTCTCCTCCTCAGTCTGGGCCAGTTGTCAGCATCATCTTCATCACTGCCCTCAGTCTGTATCACATAGAGATGTAGCAAAGCAGCAGCAGCCTCTATCATTTTGCCAGTTAAAATTCCCAAGTGTGTACTCCAATGGTGCTGATTATGTGGGAAAATTAAATTGCAGGGTGTTTGCATACTTTATACTGGTGTGTTGCAGATGCTGCCTATGTGATTGGCTATGATACATTCCATCTGCCAGCTACATTACTGAGTGGTTGGAATGGATCACTGTTAGTGGCAAAGGCCATAGTCACTTATAACTGATTTCCTTTTGTCCGCTATTAACTTTTATTTTTTTTCTGAGTTCCTCCAGTTTTAAGCCTTTAAAACTGTTGCAGCTAGTGTGAACATTGCTGAGTAGAATGGACCCTCCCCTGGACATGAAAACACTCAGCATTTCTGAAACCAGCTAAGCATAGCTAAGCAGCCTCAGACCCCCCCCCCTTGCTTAACTGTACTTAGCTGGTTTCAGAAATACTGAGCAGTGCTTAGCAGTGCACAAATCCATTTAGCTGAACTGAGTGCTGCTAAGAATTAAAATTCAAAGCAATGCTCAAACCAGCTATGCATTGCTCAGTTTGCATTTAAAAAAATGTATAAATTGGACATTAATTACTCATTACTGACATATTATTAAGTACATATGTTTTACATTACATGACATCCCCCTATGTGCTTTGATTACATTACCTTTGGGTATAACTGTACTGTATGGGACACTTGTGTTTACATGGGTGACTTCCCATCATATATCCACTCACATTGTAAATTTGGGCCAGCTTCACTACCCTAGTTAACAAAATATCAATTGCTACATCATTAAATTAAAAAAAAAAACAATTATTTAACAATGCTTTCCCATGTAAAAGCTAAATAGCCTGTCTTGGTATTTGAACCATGCACCTACCGCATGCAAATCCAGAACTCTATCCACTATGCCAACTCACTGGTGAAGATTTCAGCTATACATTTCTATATAGCTCTTTCATGATGTTTAAGCACTGCTAAGCAAAGTGCCGTGGCACGCAAACTCGCTCAGCTATGCTTAAACTTCAAGTACAGTGGAAAAAATACAACCATTTTAAATATAAATATACATATATATATATATATATATATATATATATATCAAATATTAGCATGTCAGTGTTGCAGGCCACATACTTTTCATGAAAATCCATAGTAATGCAAAACCTTTCATTCTATCAACTTTCTAAGTTTGCAATAGCAATATTTAAAAACTGCCCCTATTTCTGGCCTTTTGCCACACTTTTAGTACTGACTTTGTCCAGACATCTTGCTCTAAGAGGTTCAGAGGTATGTGTCCGAGGACATTATTTTAATGTAAAGTGCCGTACGGTGCTTTCACAATGCAGGGGGTGTGTTACAGTTCCTGTCACACACACCCCTGCATTCCATTCCATTCAAAGATCCTCCTTTATGTGTCTGTGGACACTGAAGGGTTTGTAAGCTCCAATGTGATTACACCAAGCATGGCACACCCCCTTTTTCATGTCAGCTGCCTCTTCTGCCTACACCACCTCATTATAGCCCCTACACAGTTAGGTACCTGCAGACATGGTGGCTTATTTTGCTATTTCGTAAACGTAGCTCATTTGCATGCACCTAATTACAGGACTACATGAGAGCCTATGTCCTTAGCAACCACTGTTACCTGCCATTGTATGAGTCTGCATGCTGGCCAGTATAATGTGGAATTAAATTTTAGCTTAAATAATCTCCTTTTAATATTTTAACTTTATATTTTTTTCAGATCCCACGCTTGGGTGCTTCTGTGCTCCGCTTGAACATAGCATATGTGCACTTAAAATTAACTTTTGATTTTTAATATTTTGCATCAGTTTTACATGTCAATGGCCATAGTTTTGGCCATTGGCATGCCTGATGTAACTAATGTATGCTTTACTTTGAGTTGTCATAGCCCCGTTTTTTTATTTTAAAGTCTTGTACATGGACAGCCCCCGCATACATTTGTTATGTACATACGGCTCCTACACTGATGCTTGTCTGCTTCCTGGATTGGTAAATCACCTCATTTGCATAGTTTCTACCAGTAAATGAGGTGATTTACATTCCACAATCACCTCCATAGTTGAACAGTTCTGGGAGGCTTGTGCACGCCCCCGGCACTGTTCCCTGGATTGCACAGCCTCTGAGCTCAGTGTTCAAGCCATGCCACTATGCTTACATGGAGATTAGCTCAGTGTATGCATTACTGAATTACCCCCAGAAGCTATGAAGTTATGGAATACCTGCAAAATGAAGGATTTAGTGTAGAAAGTCTAACACAGATTATATCCTAGCATGATATAATGAGTCCCCCATGTAAGGAGAAACAGGAGGAGTAGGAGGCATTTGAAGAAGAAACATGGACATGGGAAAGAAAAAAGATATTTAATATGGTACAATATTTATGCAAAGGAGAAAGCAAAATTAATCAATACAAAAAGAGTAGCACCAGAGATACTTGAAGAGAAATACAGGCAAAGGTAGTTGGGTATGGAAAATTTTACAATACAAAAAAAATAAGAAAACAAAGAGGAAAAGTGGAAAAGAGAATTAGTAATGGAGAAGTTAAAGATACAGAAACTGAGATTATGGATTAACTATGAAGTGAGGGATTTAGAGTAGAAAATCTAACTCTGGTAATACCACACAAGGAAAGAGTAATGGATTCCCAAATTAAGGAGAAACCAGTGGAGTAGAAAATATCTGATCAGTTGCCATATGAAGATACTCTGAAGCCTTCCATAGGAAACTAGTACAAAAGTTCAGTTGGAGTTGCACACCAAGGAAAGAAACAGGAAACTGTGGCAACTCTGATGTTGTCAATGTTGTGGAGTGATAGGTCAGTGAGTTCCCATGTGAAAGAGCAATGGATGACACAGGATGAAACTGAAGATAATCTGTCACAGGAAGATGCTCGGAAACATTCTGTAGAATGCCTGCAGGAAATGGATAACAAATAATGTGCCCTCAGTTTAAAAGAAAATGATCTAAGACAAGAGCTGTTTGATTTAATACAGATGGACAGACATATTAAGATCAATGAAAGAAATGGACTACAAAAAGTCAATGAAACCCCAAAAGTTAGAAGTTTGATAAAACAAATGAACACAGTAATTAGGACTGTTCATAGAGATTAACGTGATATAACAGAAATAAATATGATATATTAATGTGCAACTAAATTAATTACAGATAAAGTCTTTCCACAAAAACACAGGGTAGTAAGGGAAAGGAAGTGGAGAAATCAAATACCATTGTGGAAGTATTCAATAGAGAAAACTATAAAGCAATTAAGACAAGTAGTGTCACTGTTAGAAGAGTATAGAAGAGAGAACAGATCAACAAAAATACACAGAAAGATTGATGTGATAAATGCAATGCATGGTATCAGAACAGATAAGGATCTATCATGCAATGTAACAAATAGTAAATTAAAAATATCAGCACAAGCAGAAAAGCTTAGAAGGTATGCAGATAATGATTACAAGGCTCCACACAAACTGTAATATCCAAAAAGCAGGAGACCAGGATCCAATCCCCTTCTTCAGAATAACACAACATATTACCCAACAGCCTTATATATGCTTTCCCAACAAATTAGTAGCCATCATTAACTAATTAATAAAATAATGTCCTGAAAGGACATAAAAACATTTAAAGAGCAATACCCATATATATTGCATTCACAGTAAAGAAGAAAAAATGCAATTAAAAGCATATAAAAAAATACCTGACAATTAAATATGTTCTATAATAAGTTAAAAATAATCAAAGCAGTAAATGTCAATATTTATGCATATGAAAGTATATATATATATATATTTGTTATTTATTAGCATTCTGCCCCAATAGTAGATATCGATGCCTGTCATATAAGAAATTGTGCCTTGAGCCTGCATTAGCAGGACATATAACAACCAATGAAGGACATGAGTTCAGATTCATTATCATTGAGCAGGTTAGGATGAGTGAAAGAGGTGGGCCAATCAATGATACATAGAAATGGCAGAGCTTAGATGGCAAATTAGGATGAATTCATCTGAGGCACCGGGTCTTAATAGTGCAGTATCCATCAGCTCTGTTCTCAGGCTCAAGGCACAATTTCTTATATGTTTTTATGTCTTGAAAGTGCTCAATAAACATTGTTTGTGTGGATTGGATCCTGGTCTCCTGCTTTTAAGATATGCAGATAAATATAAAGGAAAAGTACAAAATAAGTAATTTCTGATGCCCCAAAAACGTTTTATAGAGAATTGGGAAACAAGGCAAAAGGAATTGAAACACCTCCAAAAAAGAAGAATTAGATATATTTTGGAGAAATGTCTATGAAGATCCTGTGGAACATAACAAAGATGCTGAATGGACAGAAGAAGTAAAATAAAGAATAAGAAATTCAAATGTACATGATATGAAATGGGATGAAATAACAGCCAGAGAGATTGTAACAAAGTTAAGAAAAGCTCCTAATTGGAAAACCCCAGGCCGAGATGCAGTACCTAACTTCTGGCTCAAAGTATTAACATCTTTACATGAAGATTTAGCCATGAGTAAGAACTATTTATATGCATACCCCGAACAGACACCAACCTTGTTAACAACAGGAAAACAATACTCCTACTTATAAGCAAAACTACAATTTATCCTAAAAACTATAGACCGGTAACTTGCCTTCCAACGAAGTATAAACTATTCACTGGAATTGATGCCAACAGAGTTTATAGTCATTTTGAAGAAAATTCAATCATGGCAATAAAACAAAAGAAAGTCATATGGAACAAAGCATCATTTATTGTTAAATAAAGTCTTAATGGACAACTGTAAAAAGGAGAAGAATCTAAGTATGGTGTGGATAGACTACAAAAACGCATATGACAGTATCCCACATTCATGGATACAAGACTGCTTAAAAATGTATAAGATACATCCTACACTGATCAATTACATTACAGCGACCATGAAACCACTTTGCAGTTAAGCCATGATAAAGGACAAATTATTATTTCAGGGATAAAAATTCAATGGGGGTATTCCTGGGTGACTCTTTGCCACCACTGTTTTTTTTGTCCTGCCCTTAACCAATTAAACTGTCTACTTAACAGATTAGGTCGTGGTTATAATTTGGCTCCCAGAAAACAACAAAGTGTAAAGATTTCTCATCTTCTTTTTGTGGATGATTTAAAATTGTATAGTTCATGAGATGAGAAACTGAAAGCCCAACTACAAGTGGTCAAAACTTTTTCAGATGATATAAGAATGTCATTTGGTCTTGATAAATGTGCAAAAGCAACCTTTAAATCAGGAAAGCTGCAGTGCCAAGAAAACATCAGCCTGGGACAAGAATGTGATATAAAAGAACTTGAGCAAGAGGGAGTGTATAAATATTTGGGAATTGATGAAAGATCAACAATAAAACAGCAACAAAGGTGAATAAAACTTAGTAAGGAATATTTTAGAAGACCAAAATTAATACTGAAAACAGCACTGACTTCTAGGAACAAAGTCCAAGTTATGAACAAATTTGCACTTCCTATCCTAGCTTACAGTTTTGGAGTGATTGACTGGACCCAAAAGGTGTTGGATTGGTTGGACAGGAAAACAAGAAGGATGCTTCATGCTTATCAAATGATTTATAAAAATCAGTGCATACCAAGACTATATATTTCACATTCTGAAGGAGATATAGGCCTCCTTGAAATTGATTACATGTATAGATCTGCAGTCGTGGGACTGCATACATATCTGCTGACTTCACAAGACCCAAACACAGTAAAAGTTTTAAAACATGAGGAGAATAAGTCTAATCTAAGCTTAGTTTAGCAGAGGCATATAAGTATCAAGTAGGAATGGAAATTAAACTAGGAGTAGATAAAAATCAGGCAGCAACTGAATCTCCTAAAAAGCAAAACAAAGAATATAAGGTGAAGGATCAGATAAGAAAGCAAGAAATGTGAAAAATGCATAAATATAGTTGTAAGTACAGAAAACTCTTGCCACAACCTCATGTTGATCGAGATTGAATGCAGGAATGGTGAATGGTTAATACTGGTGGCCCAAGAGAGCGGACTATGTATACATTGGTTTACAAAGTCCATTGATCTTGTGGGAGAAACAGACAAATGTAGGTTTTTGTAAAACAGAACTGGAAACAGTTGCACATCTTGTTGCTGGTTGTGATATTCTAATGACAGAAGGACTGTATACTGAAAGTCATAATAATGTGGCAAGACTGTTGCATTGGGGATTGAGCAAACATTATAATACTGAAGTAGCTGAAAAACACTGTAAACATGACCCACAAAGCATTATAGAAAATGATGAAGTTTATATCACATAGGATCACCCATTACCAACAGTTCAAAATGTAGATGCTAGAAAACCAGATATAGTAGTCCATGAAAAGAAGACAAAAGTAGCATTAGTCATTGAAATTGCTACACCCAGTGACTACGGTGTCTTACATACAGAGCGACACAAATTCATAAAATACCAGGATTTGCAGGCAGAAATGAGGGCATTGTAGAAGAAGGATACCCAGACAGTTATGATAGTATAGGAGCAATGGGTTGGATAAAAAAAGAATTTATAATCGTACTTAGATATGTTACCAATACTCCGTATGAATTGCAGAAGGAGTCATTACTGGGCACATTGCAGGTGGTGTGAAGAGCACTTCTGGTTAACATCAAAAATTGAAACAATGCTAATTTCATGAACTTTAATCATACTTTGACTTAAGAATGGGTTCCATTCCTGTCATGGTATTAGAAACCAAAAAGACTTGGAGAAATTAAAAAAGAGATTAGTCAGAGCTTTGGCATAATCTGTAATATCAACGTTTCGCAATGATATAGGTCTGCAACTACTCAGGCATAATTTATCTTTATGAGGTTTAAGGAGCAATAAAACCCTGGCTTATAAGGCTTGTCAAGGAAATTCCCATTCATTCTCAATAGCTGCATAAAACTGGCACTGTGGGAAACTGGTACATTTGCAAATTTTTCATGCCATTCTGAAGCTGATGCATCCAGGCCTGATGCTTCCCCTCAGGTAAGCATCCATATCACCTCTACCTATCTGTATCACCTCTACCTTTTTCCTCCTTAGTAATTGGGGTGGCTAATTTATGTGCATCATGTTTTGATATCCTCTTAAGCTGTAGTGACCTATAATATTCACATCTACATTCCTCATCATTTTCCAGTAATAATGATACAGAAATCCAACCAAAGGCAGGCTGTCTAAGGTAAAAATGTACTTTTAATAAAACAAACACTGGTAAGCCCCTTCACACTCAAAGTGCTTCAATAGACCATAAAAACAACCAAAAATCACAGCTTTATCATCATTTGCACAGGTGGATGAGCAAGCTTTACTACACAACTACTACTATACATAAACAGATTAAACAGACAGTAAAAATGCTGAAAAATGCTGTTGTATACACAGGAAAAGAAGACTGTACCTACACATGCATTGCCTGGCCATTCTGTGCATCAGATATGGGCAGCTCAGATCACTGACTGTGTAAAGGGTAAGGCACAGTTATCACCTGCAAGGAGAGGTTACAGAAGTGCATTCTTTCATGGACAAGTGTATGAGTGGGAGAACTGAGGTGTAACAGAATGTGTATGTGTAGTTAAGGCCAGGTTTTCCATGTCTGGGGTGTGTGGCTAATGCATGGAATTCCCTGGTAAACTGTGCATGTATGTGAGGTATCATGGGTTGTGAGGGTTTGTGCATGTGCGTTTACAGGGACACAGCCTCAGCAACATGTGTGCCAACACTACACTCTGACATACTGCGCAGATCTGAACCATGCATGGCAGAGAATAGAGTTTGTTGTACACCACCATGCCCATGAAAACTGATTCTGCCAGGCATTGCACTGTTTTTTCCATGACCCTGACTAGAAGTTGTGTTACCTGTATGTGAACAATGTCTGCTGGACAAAGTGTCAATACCAGCATGTCCAAGGACACAACCATGTGGACGGCCTCTGCTAGGAATAAACACATTAACAACTTATACAGCAGTTGAAGTACTACCACTGTGACAGCAGGACCTGGCATGTCAACAAGCACATTGACGATCATCTGAGGATTTACCAGATAACTGGCTTTGTAGCTGTCACATCTCTCCAACAGATGATGCAGAGCAGATGCAACATGATTCAGATTTCCATTCATCCTGTCCAGTGAGTCAGCCACACAGTTCATGAAGTATCTTACACCAGGATTCACAACCTGTAGTAGCCTCACAACTTCTTCTGAGGTCATGGTGGATCCCAACTGTGCCTCCACAATGGTACTGCATGTATACTGGGTGTCACTTACTGACATGACAACTTCAGGGGGAGGGTGGTAACCATAAGTCTCCTGGGAGCACCTCAAACGATGCCCCCACCATGTGGTACCTCCTGCATACAATGATTAGTGGGAGATTTGGACATGTTTGCACCTGGGGCCACCACACTACCCTGATATGCATGTCTCCATAATTCTGTCCACTCTCAGGTGGCTCTGTGTCATAGGTATGTGTAGTCATAGGTATGTGTAGTAGACAGACTGCATCCATACTCTGTGGAGAGGATTTGGAAATCACACTTCCTGTGCTGACATACTCCCATCAATCCTAGATGGTGCCTGCTTATCCTTGCCATCATCATCATCATCAGAGGTAATTATTTCACACCGTCAAACAGGGGTAGTTCCATAGTGCTGATACTAGACAATGTTTCACTTGTGGACACACCAAAAACAATACTCATTGTAAGTATCCACAAATACTGAAACAACATATGCAAATGCTATAATTTCAATTACTAATAAAGATAATTACTACATGCACAGTAAGTATGGCTACACTTTGTGCAGAAGCTCTGTGCAGCTTGATCTCAGATCAACCTATATACAGAATGTGAGATAAGTATTAAAAGAAATCATGTAACTAAAAACTGCAACTGGAGGACTCAGTAAAGGTGCAACTACATATCTGGGACATCACTAGTTGAAATCCTCTAGAGTCTGGTCATCTGTGGCCCAACATCCAGCACTGCACTGTGAAACTCTGATGAGGTATCAGTGCCCCTGAGTGACTCCAGGAACTCCACAAACTTAGTAAGTGGTGGTACGTAAACAGCCCATCACTTGTAGCCCTCCATTTCCATGCCATGGTCTCTGCTCTGATGATGACCATATGTATCATATCACTGGCCCTGTGTCTAACACTCTTGTACATATGACCCTGGTCATCAACAGCACTCACATCATCAACTACCTGCTGCCAAACACAGTCATGGACAGGCTTGTCAGAAACTTGCACTGCAATGTGCTATCCATCATGGAAACAGAGGACCTGTAGTATCACCTCCGTTGGTTTCGTGACAGTTGGCCAACTTTAACTTTTCGAAACTCCTTGTTTCAACATTCTGGGGTTTCACTTAGATGAACATTCGCTTAAAAGCTGTCGAGCATGTCATACTATCAAACACTTGGTTATACCCTCGCTTGATTTTCACTCTCATATCCGTCCCATCTTCCCATTATTACACTCTAATCTGTTCTAAAAAATAATAAAAACACACCTGTGCCCATTTCATGTACTGCAACATAAATTCCCTTCGCAGAAGTAAAAATCATTGAAGGTGCAATTGAGTCTTCTCTCAGTAACAGGCTACCTGGTGCAGCATTTTAATGATGTGAAGAGTCCATTCCATTGCAGCTGGTACAGGATTTGAATCGTTGTAAGGTGTTATTTTCCTAAAAGTGTGTAACTATGTATTCATTTCCAATGAATGACCTCTCACAGTTGGAAATGTTTTACAGATATCTGTTACTTGGTGCTTCAAAGTCATGTGCACTGTGAGTCCTTAAGTGGCTGTGCAAGCCAGTGTAATAGTAATCTCCCAGTATTAATGACAGTGTTAAGTACATAGCCATTGACACTAGTCCTTGAAACTAAAACCCATTTATCATGCACATCACATAGCTATTCACAGTTTCAACCTTTATCCATTAGCAAATGTTACAGAAGCAAATTAAACATTTAGCACCAATGGAGTTATGATAAAAATATGTGGATCCATGTTCAAATGCTGTGGAATGGCTGCCATTGAACATTGTTGCTGATCATCAATGTCCCTTACAAAATGATAGCTTGGTCCCATGGCAAAATCTCAGAAAATTCCTATGTGTGCACAAAAACTTCATTGGTCATACCCTAAGCATTGCATTGGTAAGCATCAGTTACCATACTTGACATAGACAAAAGTGATGTCAGAAGATTCATTTCCTTGTAGTTATGATGTGTGGACTCCATTACAGTGCAATATGTACAAGGTGTGAATCCACATACCAAATACTCTTATTTTAATGTTTTCCTTTGCTGTTATACATGCAATTATTTTGTAATATTTTTCTTATTCTACTGCTAAGCAAATACCTTGAGAAAAATATGATATTCTTTCTTTATCTGTAAGAATTTCCATGGCTCAGTGTTATCATTTTATTTTTAGATAACCGTATTGCTGCATTACAGTTTACATATTTGTTTTTCATTATTACATACACATCCTGCTATCAGTTTACATAACTGCTTCTACAGAAATGACATAAGTTCATCTGTGATGTTATAAGTAGATACACATGTCAAGATTTTGATTTGTGCTTACAGGGGTTTGAATCCAACGTGCATTATGTGCTCATTGCAAACAACTGGGTGGGTGCCCATTTTCAGTGGAGGCCCAGGAGAAAATCTCCAGAGACAGCTAGCCTATTACATTAGCTTATTACTGAGCAACAAATAATGTTTTCACATACAAGAATGGCTATTTAAGTGATCCATGTGGTTCTGCCCAGATGGGTAATTTGTTGCAGGGGACTTGCAATGTGACTGTGTCACTGGCTATGTTTGATAAGGCATTTGTATTGCACATTGTAGTGTGGGAGTTCTGTTTTCCTTCCCTTGAGGTTTGTTACGTGCTCTGTTTTATTCCCCCTGCATATGTGAAACATTTCACAGGTATGTGTTTTAATAACCACATGGACTGTGATGTCTGATGTTGCATCATAACATTACAATGTGAATATAATGGTGCATAGACTGCAGTGCTGCACTGATCCACATTTAGACAAACATCTTTCATTTTTAACCTATCTTCATGGTACAGTATGAGTACATGGCTAACACTTCCTGTTGTTATATGTATGAATATGTTGTTATATCACATTACTGTTTTGCTTTTATATTCCACATCTTTTCTGTACATACCTATCACCTGTACAGAGTGTCATAGCTTGTCTAGATTTTTGCATCATATCTTTGGTCTGTTCCTCATATATGAATGGTTTCCTGAACACAGTATCAAACCCATCCCGCAGCTCTTAAAGTGAAGAAAAAAAAATCCATGAGGGAATTCAATAAAGCCAACATGGATCAATTTTCTCTATAGGCATAGTGGCACAGAGCCTACATATAAGTAAGCAGCTGTGCAATCCAGTAAACAGAGCTGAGGGGCGTGCACGAGCATGCCAACACAGAAGTGTCCGTGGCATGCAAATCACCTTATAAGCAGGTGAACTGCATGCAAATGAGGATGTAGAGTGATCCGGCAAGCAGATAGGCAGTTGTGCAGATCCCATGTTAGTGTCCAAAGTTTACATGGAAAAATTCCATGTACATGAAATTAAAAAGTGAATAGGAGCTGTAAAAGTCAAGACAGAAGGTCAGATATAGCAAAGCAGACACAGATATGTGCAAAACTATGCCCTGTGTGTCCATAAAGTAATGGAAAACAATTTAAAATATATATATTTTAATACCCATATTATGTTTGCATGGCATGCAGCAGTGTGCAAACATGCCATTATGCAAAAAAAAAAAATTTAAAGTGTAAATATGAAAAAAATAAAATAAGTCACAATAATATAGCAATAACCCATGTCTGGGTGTGGGTAATGCGGGATTTA